>NW_005842404.1:1261157-1289518 GCF_000455745.1 Alligator sinensis | reverse complement strand
GGGGGTGTGGGGGGGGGGGCACCACACTCCACCTGTCAAATGACTGCTGGGCCTTGCGTTCTCTCTGCGAAACTGGCAGCCAGCGACCACAAATTAGGCAGGTCCCTACTTATAAGAAGACATCTTTACAGAAGTTGGTCCTGATGGAACAGCAGATGCAAGAGGTTTTGCAGACCTCTGAGAAACCCAAGAACGCCATGGGCTTCAAAAATCTTTGCTTCTGACACAAGAGCATAAAGGCATGGCAAACAACACAGTGGGATAACGCATGTCATTCCTAAACACGCAAGACATTTCTCTCAGAATTTAAAGCTAAGCTGGATGTACATTTCTTAAATGTCCTATACAGTTTAAGATCCTATAGATTCATGTAAAGTCTTCTTCTATCCCCTATCATCCACCATACTTTATCAAGGCATAATTCCTTCCCCTGCCTACACTAAATGCACCTGTAGAATTGCTTGAGTCTGCAAGAGGACAACCCAATTTTAAAAGACGTAAAAGTTCTCTCAGGTCAGGGTTCCTGAGAGACCTTAAAACTTTTGGTGCTTATTCAAAAGAATCAAGAAAGGTGATATAAGTAAAACACTAAAGTTCATATTATTTTTTCAGTGGAATCCAGTTAATATTTAAACAGTATCACACTAACTACTTTTACAAAAATTCCACTTTTAAAAAATTCTAAGATCAAAAGTTAGAACATACTGGACTCCAGCTAATGTCCCATCACCAAATAATTTTCCATACCAACTAAAATTTGAACCCCCCCCTAAATTTTAAAACAAGAAGTTACTAGATAAAAGAAAGCTTCCCTTGAACAGGAAATAAGATCCTCCTCTCCTACCAATTTTGTTCAGACATTTAAAAGTACTCTTTTGTAAATGACAGCTAGATATCATATAGTATTTTACATCCATAGATCCCACTGCTTTACAAAAAGAAAAAAAAATACCTGGCAGATTTCAGCATCTACTCCCCACTAATGGGGGTATTAAAATCAATAGGTAATGCTGTGCATATGTGTAATTCGAAATGCTGTTGCAGGAAACACCAAAACAAAGCCCTGCCCTTTGGGTCTGGCCACCAAAGAGTGCTTCTAAAGTTACAGAAACACTATAACATTAAGATAACACTAATATATCAACCATAAGGCAATTATATGACTGAAGCTTTGTCTTCACTGGATATTTAACTCTGTTAATGAATGTTCTCCTTAACATGCTCCATGTTCACACATCATCACCCAACAGCTGTGCAACAAAGGAAGACAGCCTGCATGCTTTCAGCAATTAGGAGGTCACATTAGATCAGATCCTGAATTAGCTTCTTTCATGTTTTGCTAACCAGAGCCAAATGCAACAAAAATACAGGACCACAGCCACCTACAATTGTTAAGATAGGGCACAGACAGAAGAGACAACTTTCAACCAATCTGGCCCCTGAATGTAGTCAACAGCTGTGACCAAACAGAAGTGCACGGCTGCAAAGCACTTTAAATGGGCCCGATCCCACAAAAATCTGAATTCTCACTGCATGAGGGTCCAGTTGAAGACATTTCAAAACATAGTGTTTTCAATAACTTCTGAACTGCCTCACAGCTTGTCACTGTTTTCAGAAAGGGAGGGGGGAAAAGGGGGCAGAGATAATTTGGTCTGGGGTTTTTTCAGCTTGCACTGGAGGATGGGGCAAATAGATTGGAGCACCCCCAAGGTGAGGGAGTTCCTATCCACCCACCCCACACTTCAGGTTCCTCACCCTGGCTGGGAAATCCCTAGATGAGCTCCCTCTGCTCCTTTTCCCCTCTCCCATTCTGAAAACAGCACAGGCTGGGAGGGAGGATGGGCCATTGTTAGGGGAAACAGGCTTCAGGCTGGCAGCCAGCAGCTAGATTCCCCTCTTCCCTGGAACCAACAGTGAACTTCTGTTTGGTTCCGGAGATTGTTGCAACTCAGAACGCTCTCTGTAAAGCATTCTCTGGTACAGCAGGGAGCTGCACTTCTGTCTGAGCCCATAATGGCCAGACAACCCCTTCTCACAACCTTCAAGGTCACCCCCCACTTGTCATATCTTACCATCTACCTATGCTCAAATCCCTGCCTAGAAACTGTCAACCTTCACATAACTCTTCTCAGGGAGCTCAGTCACACACTGTGGGCAGTTTCTCCAGTGTCTGATATAGGTGTCTGACTGGAAGCCATCACCAAAATCTTGGGCAGCTTTGTGCTGAAATAAGCAAAACCTAGGACTCTGGACTCTTGAGAAGGAATTTCCAACCATACAAGAATCTATTCAAGTAACTGCTGGCCAGTCACATGATTGGCTATCTGTGAAGACAGAAGATAAATGGGCTCAAGGTGAACCAATGGAAAGGCTAAGGATAATTCCAAATCCAGTGCTACCTTCCTTTCGCAACCCCCTTTAGAGAAAGATTCCTATTTGTTACAAAGTATGTTCTAATCATTTACCAAGCTATCAAGGTGGACTGGATGAGGTAGAGAAACTGCTTAGAAGGAAAACAAATCTCCTGTCCACTAAGAAATTAATCAGTTTGCTGTAGAGTTTTTTTCCCCTCAGTCAACACAACTGGGAAGCAACAAGCAAAGAATATGAAAGCTTGTACGGGGTGGGAAGAATAAGCAGAATTCTAATTACTGTTCCACAATAACAGGCAAAAATAAGAGCATGCTCATATCAGGCAGGAGCTTCACAATTTAAGAAGCTTTTTGGGGACTGAGTGATTCTGCTTCCAAAGTATGTCTCTAGAAGTCCTCCTCAGATGAGGTTTCAACACCTTTTTTTCTCCCTTTTGTCATTCAGAACCTTACAGAGGGAATCAGGATTCCTTCTCCATAGACACCTTCCTAGATTACTAACATGCCAACATTTTATGATGTACTCAGAGGAAGTCTCCTGTTGGAACTATACATCCATTAATACTCAAAGGAAAATATATTATTGAAATATCAGTAAGTTCCTTGAAAACAACTGAATTAATGCAGTATTTTGTGGGTTGGGGGGGGTTCGGGGGGGGGAGTTTTGAGGAGAACAGAGTGCTTCTGTTCACAGGACAGGGATGGCATGTTACTCATCTTGAGCTGGAAACCAGCCACGAATGTGTACTGATAAAAGATACCTTCATTATGAAAGCAGCCAGCATGAGAGAGTGCCTCATGCTTTATCCCCCAAAGATGGCTAATGCCCATTTGAGTAGTTTAGGATAGTCCAAAACACCACTCAGGATTCTGAAATGCAGGTGGAAATTTGAACACAGGGGGCACATCCAGACAAGTGCGCACCTGCAGTTTGCGGTGCCTCAAATTTGCTTGTGGTGCCGCAAACAGCAAGCAGCAAACATGCAACTGTGGACTGAGCTACAAATTTGCAGCATGGTGCCAAAATTTGATACCAGAATGTTCCAGTATCAAAGCAAAAAAAAGAAACATGCCACAAAAAGCAGCAAACTGCAGGCAGTAGCCGCATGTGCCACCAGAAATGGGGCCTGGCCATTTAGAACCATGCGCCGGCTATCAGCCAGTCTCCATGTCGCTGGATCGGAGCAACTGCTGCCCCGGGAAGCCCTCAGGATCCCATGTACGGTTGCTGGGGCCAGCACAGATACTAGCTGCACCCTCCCCTACCCCACCCGGGACAATCTGGAGCATGCTAGAGTACACGTGTAGGGGGTGTGTCCTGGGGCACAAAGCAGTAGCACAAGACTTGTGTGGATGCTTTTTGTGCCCCTGGAAATACATGCCTCTGCATGTGGGGAGATGCTCAAGGGGTACATCTACACATGCACTTAACTACAGAGTAGACAAATTTGCTGTGAAGGAAAAAGTGTCACTATACACATGCAACACTATTAAGCTGCAAGAAATAATTTACGCCGCTGTAAGATAGTACTGTAATGGACAATGCTATGTTATGGCAGTGTAATTTACTGCAAATAAGGCATGTGTAGATGCTGACTGCAGGCATAAATTGTGCCTAATCACCCCAGCCAACAGGGGAACCCAGGCTCCTGCCTGCTGCCTAGCCATGTGGCTCTGCACTTTCAGCACCCTTGTGCCCCAGCCAAGCCCCTCTACTGCCCAACACCACCACTTGGAGCCTGGGGCTGAGTCGTCCTGGCATAAACTGCTCTGCCCCAGCTCAAATTGCTGCTGTGCCCAGGAGTAGTTTACTCCAACCAAAATTGCTCCAGAGTTTATTGCTTTGCATTAAGTACACATGTAGATGCACCCAGGAAAAGGTTTCTCTTTGCCTTGCGGAAATCCAAGGATTGTACATTTGCATGGGGAATGGAGCCTCTTCCAAGAGGGGTAAGGGTGAAAAAGAAACACTTCCCACTCTGTGTTCCCTTATCTGGCAGGGGCTAAAAACCAGGCAAGCAGTAATAAAGGAGGTATTGTGCCTAAGAGCGGACCCCTTTCTTTTTGCCAGAGTAAAAGTACATCAGCTGAAGCTAGATCAGTACAGTTTCCATTACACTGGGTCTTTAGGCTGTGCTTCATAGGAGAAGCAAGCTTCTCTGCACACTTATACATGCTGAAGAGTGGAAAAGGGACAAGCCCAAGAGACAGCACCAAGAAAAAGGCTTTTTACAGCGGAAAAGCACTCAAATTAGGAAGGCAAAAGGGAAAAGATCTAAACCCCGATTTTAACTCATTTGCTAATTAACAATATGAACCTCTGCCTTATAAAGGAGGCATTTGTTTTTCCCTTTCCAGGTGCTGAGGTCTCTGAAAGCTGCAAGCTATTTCCCTTGAGTAGGTTCTGCGCAGTTCTCTGTTCTAAGGGAATCATCATGCTCCTGGCTGAGACTTTCTATGGGGAGTTGCAATGTCAGGTACTGACCAAGGGCCCAGCACTGATTCTCAACCAGAGTGTTGCAGCATGCTAGGGTGTTCTGAGATCCTTTTAACAATACCATAAAGTGCCATATGATATTAACACTATTGGGTGTGCAAACACCTATACATAATTCACAAAAAAGTCCAGAGATTTCAAATTTAAATTCATAGCATCAAAAATGTTCTGCCCTGCTGTCATTTTTTAGTTCTTTGCAACAGAAGAACTGCTCTGTTTTTCTGTAGTTAAAAACAAGTGAAAGCGAAGAGCTGGCATCTTCCAAAGGGTGCCTTGAGTCTAAGAAGGTGGGAGAACCACTGCCCTAGCATGCCTTACACTAGCAGTGCCTCAGGTGCTTTAGCCAGGAAGAAGCATTTAATCTTTAATGCCAAAAATCTGGCACAAACAAGGGTTGGTGGGCTGAGGCAGAAGGACATATCTTGCCTTGTGTGAGCAAGGACTGACAGCTTACGGAAGGCAAGGCCCAGCTCATCCTCACCAGCCCACTCCTGGCAAAGTAAAGATAGATGACTTTGGGCAACCTATTGCTCATTCATTTCACCTGGCAGCCTACCAAATAATTGACTTTGTAAAACTAAAATCCCTTTCTAAAAGGAGACTTGGACGCAGATTGCCTCAGGGCTAATTAACATATAAAGCCAAGATGTTGCTTCGGTGTTATATAGTTTCTATAGTTTAAAAAAACAAACAAACCCTCTTCTGGTGAGTTGAGCTGAAGGGCAGTGGGCTAGTCTTGGGACTTTCAGCAACAGCTCTGGCTCACCTCCAAACTCCACACATGGGAGGCTTGTTAACAAGGGGCAGCATTTGAAGCTTTATCTGAACGTCACTGAAATGCACTTACAACCTCAACTATTATTTAAGCTTTTTTTTTTTTACTTGTGAATATTTCAGAGGCCTAAATCAACTCAAAATTAAATTAAAAATAAGACTAAAAATATGTTGAATGTATTTTGTATGTTTTGCTTTTTTAAAATGCTTAAAATTGTAAAACTATTAAGAATCCTAGAAATCTCATTGAAATATCCATACTGCACTAATAGCATGGTATATTTTTAACACAAGACAAAGGAAATCCTGAGTTTTTATTGTACTAGTAACAGCTCAGACTGATTAGCACAAAAACCTAATTTGCACTGATCAGCCTAAAGTGAGGAGAGTAACTTGATATGTTAATTTTCCATTTTACAGTATATCAAGAGAAAGCACCTGCATCTTTACCAGTAGCAGCTTTGCTCTGTGTGTTTAGAATAATAGATGCTTAAGACAAGATGGGTGCGAACTAAGACATAAAGTTACTTTTAGAAGTCTAGAGGGTTTTGTTTGGTTTGGTTTTTTTAACTAAAAAATAAGCATCTTCTCCAAGTCTGTTTATCAGTTTTCTCTGTTCATGGCTGTTCCACACAGACACAAGGGACGGATGAATTTTTAATGTTAAGTATGAATTTTAACAAAATAAAATAAGGCATCGTGAGCAGATTATTTTTTTTAATTAGTAGAGAAGAAGGATCCTATGCAGAAGATATATCTGTATGTATGAGATAAGAACGCATGAAGTACACACAGACGAATACTAAGAAGGGACTTCATCAATTAGATCCCTTACAGTGAAATGCTACTTGCTATTTCTCATCAGTAATGTCTCAAGAGATAACCAAGGTTGTGCATTATAATGCTGTGTTATTAAAATATTCTTTCCCATACATTCTTAGACACACTGAGTGAAATTTATGTTCTCTGGGGCAGGAATTAAGCCATCAGGTTGGGATTAATATTATTAATCATTATTTTTGTTAGTAAGAAACCAACTCCACCCCCCAACAAAAAAAAAACCAGGAGGCACTCACTGATACAGCATTCACAGGGTTCAACAGATACAACGCCTTGTAATTAAACATCCAACCCTAATTTGCTATTGCTTGTCACACAGGGGACAATTTCACAGAAGTGTCACTCTCTCTTTCTCTTTTTAAAAACTGATCATTGGTTGGAATTTACAGCGTATGCCTGCTTGAAGCTGGCACACTACCATGGAAGTGGGCAAAGTGCCCTTTAACAGATGGGTGCAAGTGTAGGCATGCCAGGGAACCAGTATGTTCATGAAGTTGGAATACCAGGGCAGATTTTTACCTAAAAATGTCAAAACTGCAATCTGTGCAGTTTCTGAATATCTGGCTGAGGGAACAGAAGAGAATTATTTATTTAGGAATATGCATAGAATGAAGTTACAGCCCTGGCAAACCCAGACCAATCAACTGCCCAAAAACTTTGTTAAAGCAGAATTAAGGGTGCCTCATGGCAACAGCTGCCCTTCCAACATGCTAAATCTGATCACACTTAAGCCTGTGAAAACTAGGAAACAGAATTAAGGTACATGCCACCTCTACAATGCAACTTTAAGTCTGCCCCCTTGGGCTTACATTATCCAGTACAGATGGTATCATAAATAATATATGGACAATGTGTAGCATTTATCTGCATACACTGCAAATGGAGGCACAGTGTTAAATGCAGTTGTACTAAACAGTGGAAAGATTAGTTGAAGCAAGTTTGAAGACTTACCTCATGTAAGGAGAGATAAACACATATTTACAAGTATACCTCACCATAATCCTGAGTTTTGCAAGTTTTGCCTTCAACCCTGTATGATGCTCTTGTGATGGTAACTGTAAATAGTCTGCTGGCATACATGACTGATCCAACATGCTTAGTGAGGGGTAAGTAAAGACAATGTCTTGGAACAATTCCTCAAAGGAACTGCGAAAGGGGGGAAGCCTTTAGCAACTCCATGGTGATTTGTGTAAAGAAGGCTGAGTGTTTGAGGTTGGGCAGCTCCTACTCACTAGACCAGACCCAAACCAGAACTCTTTCCTAGCAATGAGATCAGACTTTATTATATAATGTACACATGTTCAGTATTCAGCAAGCAGGGTGCCAGTACATATGGTATTCTTGTGTTGGGACATCACTGCTGTTGGTCATTAGATTGTTCCTGTGCTATCTCCCATCTTTCTGCTGATCCAAAACAACTCAGTTCTATTTCTCCAGCCTTCCTCCCAACAGAAGAGAGAGCACTGACAAGGGGCTCAGGTGTTGGAAAGCTGGTCAAAGAATGAAGTCAATGCAGTCACTGACATGGACTTGAGTGGCATGCTCTGAAAGGGGTAAGGAAATGGAGGGCCACGGGGAGCACACTTCAACTCTCTTCTGTTGGTCCTCACACTCTCCTGTACCTTCATTTTTCCATGAGAAACAGCAACTGAAAGAAAAGTGCCTGGCATGGCTTACCCATCAACCAAAGCAATTTGGGGAAAGAAGTGATTTGCTTCTCCTGATTAGGGAATACTGCAGAGAAGAGAGGTCCCCGACTGCCTTCTCTTTTAAGCCTACTGGAACACCAAGGGGGAAGAACTGTTAGGGAATAGGGTGGTATATGAAAATAGAGCTGTGTGATACTGGAGAAGAAAGTGGACCAGATGTCATGTTGCCAGGTCTGCTCAACAGGACCTTGAGAGTTCAACACAAGGCTTGATAATCCAGTGAAAAAGAATATTTTTCCAAAAACAAAACAAGTACACACACAAAAAAAAAGCTACATTGCACAACCACTTTTTTTTTTTTTAAAGGCATGACTGGAAACAATGTTGCCCCATGTAAGTTAAGTGATTTTAAAGTAAATGTAACTATTAATTGTATACTTTTGTTGAATTAAGTCTCATCTTGAAAAGCTCTAAGGAAGCCTGATATTACTGACCTCAGGAAAGTAAAGGCTGTAAACAGGATGTGTTATCTTTGATTTGGTTTCCAAAAGAGCCCGCTCCTTTCGCTGTATACTTTGTTGTAATTCTTGCCATTCCTGTTAAAAGACAACAAGGATGTAAAAAATTATGCTGTAACCCTAGTTATACCTTTTATTTTTATTTATTAAAAATGAAATCCCAGTACTTCCAAAATAGTGTACAGACAGCACAGAAACCCTTATGTCAACGTGTATGTTATATAAGAAAAAGGCAAGTTTAGTCAGTGGTCAAATTCCATTGAACAGTTTAAAAGAAAAAAAAAAATCAAACAGCATGGAAACATACTATAGCTCAGCTACATAGAGGCCCTTAAAATAAGCCAGTTCAATATAAAAAAAAAATCAGAAGGACCACCCACATTGTTCTTCCACAAATCTCTTTTTTACAATCATCAATACAAAACAATGACGGCTAAGCAGTTGGTAGGCAATCATTATTTACGGCATTTAACTGTCTCACACTGTTTGTTACAGCCACCTGCTTTCTCTCATCTTCTACTTTAGATTTATGATCTTTGGTGCAGACATCAGCTTTATGGCATGAGAGCAGTGCCTAGCACAATAGTGCCAAACCCCTTCCTGAGCTTAGTAGGAGTTAATGTACATCAGCTTAATTCTCAATTACCAGATTTCCTATACGGAAGCATGTATACTAATTCTCCTCCTGCCACTGCGTGTTTGTAGCATGCATTATACAAGACTTAATAGCTCCTGTGTATCAATTACTTTAAAATCACAAGGAAACCGTATACCAGAGAGTATTGTCTATACAGCAAAATACAGCTCCATGTAGGCATGGAATCTTACTGCATCTGAGTTAATTAACTGTCAAAAGAAGTTGAAAAACTTCCCCTAAAAATCAAGCTGTTCATTTCTCTTGTGATTTTAACACTTCATTTTCCCCTCCATAAGGATTCTTGACTGTTCTCCCTAAGGAACAAGCTTCATTGCCACACTCCAACTGGCAAAACAAGGCTTGATATAAATTTCTCCCGAGAGATTTAGATGCTACTCCTTCCACCTTGTGTTGCTCAGCCTGCACTAGTGGTGAGCGTGAGATAAAAATACTTGCTCCCCCAAACCTTAGAACCAGCACCACCCTCCGTCACAAAATGAGGCTTACAGCTTCATCATCTTTGTTTTGTTTTTCATCTTGCTCTCTGTCAGAATCTCTATCGCTTCCATCCTCTTTTTCACTCTGAGAGTCTCTGTTAGTTTCTTCTTCATCAGATTCACTCCCTTTATCAGAAATGTCTTCATCTTCCTCCTTTACCACAACTTCCTAAATCAAAAATAAAAGAGCAACTCTGTAATTTAGTTTGACTGTATTTATTCTCAAGGGTAGAATTTTGCTTCCCCAAGTCTGACGGTGGGATTTCAAGTCCTATACCAAGATTTGTACTTAATATCTGACCCAACAATATTTGGCGGGAACCATGCTGTGTCAGTCTCCCCTGTATGAAATGCAAAATAACTTCATGATTACATCGGACATCCAAGTGAGAATTAATCTCTCATTGTACTGAACAAACTGCAATGTCCAAGATGCATACAGAACTCATATTTAGGTTGTGTGCACACATTCAAATGATCTGGGAGAATTCTCCCGGGTTTGTTCTCCTAGTAGAAAAACTTACCCCAAAATGTCTGAACACACATTTGAATGCTAAGCCCCTGAAGAGCAGAGACCTGGCAGTGCTGATGCTACACAGCCAGGGGTCCCATGTGCACAGAGCTCAGCATGCTCTACAAGCTCCCTCATTCTGCCTGGAGACAGATAGCAGCAGTGCACAGGGCAGCTCTGATGGGCTAACCCAGACTGCTCAGGGTCAACCTGTGTCTCCCTGTAGCACAATGTGGGAATTGCAAAGGAAGTGTTCTGCTTCCTGCCTGGTTAAAGCAGTTGAGTCCAGTGAGCAACAGGCTATCTCCTGGGGTGGGGATGGGGAGGGACAAAATACCTTGGGATACTGGAGGACTGTGCTGTAGCTTCTCTCAGAACAGAACATGTACAGACATCAACTCTTCCAGGAATATTTTAACCCGGGTTGTTCTCAGGGTATTTTTCTCCCAGAGCACCCATTTTTATTCTGGGAGAAAAATCCTGAATATATATACACGTGTGGTTTCTAGTGGGAGAGCAGCATCTCTCCCCGGAGAAACTGAATGTCTGTATATGGCCTTAGTTCACTTTTCAATATTAAAAGCAAAGTGCTTTAAAATCCAATTCTGCATTCAGAGAGTAACCTGGATTTCTTGCTAAGTGATGCCTTTTCAAAACAAAAAGTGTTTTAATTCAGCTGAAGGCAAAATTATATACTACATCTATAGAATGGGGAACTTTATCATAGAAACCAGGGATTCTAGAAAGGATTTAGGGGGGGTCACGCTAGTGAAATAAGCATAAGTTTATGACAAATAAGGCTACTTAGTAGATATATAAAGGCTATTTTACTTCCGTATTACAGAATTGGAGAGATGGATACTGGAAAACTGAATTCAGTTTTAGAATCACATTTCAAAAAGGATGACAAAACCTTGGAGATAGTAATGAAAAGTACCCTCAGAAATTACTGGCAAGCTGGAGAAAATGTCTTATATAGAGGGATTAACTGCACTCAATCTACTAAATTCATCAAAAGATGACTGAGAGTGGATGTGATTATGGTGTGTAAGCATCTTCAAAAGGAAAAGTGGCAGTTACTAAAGGACTCTAATTTAGCAGAGGAAGGCATAAGAACAACTAATGGAAGGAACTTGAAACCAGAAAAATTCAACTTAGAATCAGACACATACTTTTAATAGCCATGTTGATCAACTACTGAACAAGCCACCTAGGCAGGCAGCAGGTTCTCCATCTACTGGTGACTTCTAATTAAGACTGGATGCCCTTCCACAACAAATGTTTTAGTCAAACCCAAGCTACTGGGCTCAGGGCAAGTGTAAGGGTGAAATTAAATGGCCCAATATATTCAGTAAAAAAGAGACTATATTTTACAGTCCCTTCTAGCCTTGAAATTAAGTCTATGAATTAAAGACCAACCCCATTAGCTTGCTTTTGTTTCTGCTGTTTTGGCTGCTGCAAAGGTGGAGGTGCAGGTTTCTTTTTCAAAGGTTTCTTTTTCTTTGATTTTGCAGCCTTCTTGGTTCCTTTATTCTTCTGTTGCCAACCTTTGCTTTTAACTCTGTTGGCATCTCCTTGCTGTAAGAAAACACAGTGATTAAACAGCAGTTAAAATAAATGTTTTAAATTTGGGACAACTAGATTCACAGATTTAAAAGCTTTATCTTGTAAGCCAAAGTTCTGTAGGATTTTGTGAAGAGCTAAGTGAGAAGTGCATGAATGAGTCATTCAAAACCTGAATGAAAGTTCATTTCTTAGGCAGGAAGATGAATACTATACCATGGCTTCATTCTTCACTTACCCCATCCTCAGTAGGTTGTTCTTCTGCTGCACAGATGGACTGTTCCTTTTCAAACACTTCCTGATTATGGAAGAAAGTAAAAGTCCATTAGTTTCCATCTGTGCCAAACAAAATTGATGTTTGGAGAGCTATACTGTCACACTGATATCAAACTGAATGTAAATGGGCTAAAACAGAATTTTTTCTTCAGTATAAAGAACTCTGTTTTCAGTGATAATAACCACAGAAAACTAATTTACTAGTACTAAAAAGCAAAAGTTCAAACCTTTGTACAAATCTTCGCAATACTAACATAATAGTACTTGTGTTAAACGGTTTATAATGATAGTCCTGTCTTGTCCTTAAACATTTACTTAACCTATAAAATATAAAAATTCTGCATCACAAAATTAAGCAGCGGTAATAAAATGCAAGTTCTTCTCCAGTTACAAAAGTACCAAAAAAAGAACAACTCAACATCTGGGATACTATTCATGGATTCAAGAGCAAAAATCAAGCCAGAAGCATGATAAATAGCAAAGTGTAACAAATGACAGAAAACAGTTTTTATGCCCCCCTCCCCACCCCAAACCATGAAACTCCTGCATAACTGAATACATTTTTTGCATTTGTTGTTTAGCTTTGGAAGCTAACACTTGGCACAAAAATTTAGCCACTTAATTTCTTACAGAAAACTGTCCTGTACTAAGATTGCAAAGATGATTTACTGATAGTACTATGAATACCTAGTACTAGCATGAGATCTCAAAGATATCAATGAAACATTCAGATCTTGGACACCTCTAAACAATGAATAATCTGCAACAAATGAGGAAGAGGTCTTACAGATGACAGCTATCTTTATCACATATCCCTGATTCATCCCCAGAACACCCACATACTGAATAAAGCAGGAAACCTATGGAAAATAAATTCATCTAATCTTATTTTCAATCAGAATAAGAACAAAGATACAATTAAAGCTACTAAGAAAGAATATCAGAGTTGCCATAACAAAGAGAGACTCAGTTTTTCATTTAAAGACACTGGCATTGTCAACAGTCCTGCCTATTTACTAGCAAAAATCTGACCTAGTCAATCTTTTTTTCACAAGTACTAATAAAGTTATACATCCAGGTTAAGAAATACAAGCTAGGAAAAACCAGTATAGGGTGTATGTGCTACCTGAACTTGGCCCCATCACATTAAAGAAGGGCTGTCAGACCTAGACCAAATAATTTCTTGCAGGCTGAATCCAGCCAAGCGAGGGAGTGGTTTTGGTTCTAGTATGGGGCATACCACAGCAGCAGTTGCTCCACAAGGGAGCAGCAGTGGGGCTGGCAGCTGAGAAGGTGGGACTGCAATGGTGGCAAATGGCAAAGCGGACAGAGGGCAATCGGGGATGCATCAACCCTTGTTCATCCTCCTGGCTCCAATCCTCATGCTCACCAGGGCCCAGACAATTACCCCTAGCCAAACCCCCAACTTCTGGTTGTCCACCAGTAGCCTGGCAGGACAGAATCATAGAAAATTAGGGTTGGAACAGACCTCACTCAGGAGGTCATCTAGTCCACCCCCCTGCTCAAAGCAGAATCATCCCCAACTATATCATTCCAGCCAGGGCTTTGTCAAGCTGGACCTTAAAAACCTTGAGGGATGGAGGTTCCACCACCTCTCTAGGTAATCTGTTCCAGTGGTTCACTACCCCCCTAATGAGAAAGTTTTTCCTAAAATCCAACCTAAACCTCCCTTGCTGCAACTTGAGATCATTGTTCCTTGTTCTATCATCTGTCACTACTGAGAACAGCCTAGCTCCATCTTCTTTGGAACCACCCTTCAGGCAGTTAAAGGCTGTCAAATCCCCCTTCAGTCTTCTCGTCTGCAGACTAAATAAACCCAGTTCACTCAGCCTCTCCTCAGAAGTCATGTGCCCTAGCTCCTGAACCATTTTCATGGCCCTCCACTGGTCTCTCTCCAACTTGTTCACATCCTTTCTTAGTGGAGGGCTAAAAACTGGACACAGTACTCCAGATGTGGCCTCAGTAATGGAGACACGAGTGGAATAATTACTTCCCTCGATCTGCTGGCAACAGTCCTACTAATGCAGCCCAATATGCTGTTACCCTTCTTGGAAACAAGGACACACTGCTAACTCATATCCAACTTATTGTCCACTGTAACCCCCAGGTCCTTTTTTGGAGAGCTGCTGCAAAATCAGTCAGTCCCCCCCAGGCTTTAGCAGTACATGGGATTCATCCATCCTAAGTGTAGGACTTTGCACTTGTCCTCATGAGATTTCTTTTGGCCCAATCCTCCAATTTGTCTAGATCACTCTGAATACTAACCCTACCCTCCAGTGTACCTACTACACTGCTCAACTTGATGTCATCTGAAAACTTGCTGAGGGTAGAATGCACCCCATCTTCCAGATTGTTAATGAAGATATTGAACAAAACCATCCCTAGGATTGATCCCTGGGGCACTCCATTTGATACCGGCTGCCAACTAGAGAACGAGCCATTGATTACTACCCATTGAGCCTGACAATCCAGCCAGCTTTCTATCCACCTTACAGTCCATTCATCCAACCCATACTTGCTTGCAAGAATGATGTGGGAGATGGTATCAAAAGCCTTGCTAAAGTCAAGGTATATTGCATCAAATGCTTTCTACCCCTCTACAGAGCCAGTTATGTCATCATTGAAGACAATCAGGTTGGTCAGGCATGACTTGCCCTTGGTGAATCCATGCTGACTGTTCCTCACAAAAGTAATTCAAAATCCACATTTTCCATGATTAAAATGAAACATCACTATATACACACACATACATATACATGCTGCCCTGAAGAATTAGATTCTATCCCTATCTTTCAGAATTACTATGTGATGCTAAGCAAATCCAAAACTAGACTTCATGTAAGTGGTCAATAAAGACCACATAAGTGGTTGGTTGTAAACAGAGGCTGCATTTCTCCCAGGAGAAAGCCTTTAGTCCCACTTCAAGTACCTGTGAAGTATGAGAAATAAAATGCACTAATAGTTTTTCCCAGATATTGGTATGTGCATCTATAAGTTAATTGCGGCTCATTTAGCATAACTGTCCTTCGTCCCAGAGACAAGTCTGTCAGGCTATATGCTCTCTGTGGCCACCTACTGACAGAGAAGCAGCAATGCAGCTTGGAAGGGCTACACATATAAAGGGCTGTTTTGATTTGAGTTGAATCCCAGGACAATCAGAACTGCCTATAACGACAAGCCTGTTTAAAGCCTAACTACGTGTTCCTCGTTTTCTGGATGGCCAAATCAAGTCCCTGGAGAGATGTGAAGGATTGTCAACAGTGCTGTTTAAGTTATCCAACTTGCATATTGTAATTGCCTAACCACAGTATTATTTACAATGTGGAGAACTCACAGCTAACTGCATACTTTGAACTCAAAGTAATAACTAATGCAAAGTACTCTGAAAAAATTAGATACCCAGATTTGGATAAGGTATTTGTTAGCCTAATCTTAGGGCCTCATTTCTCCATCCAAGAAATGAGGATAATTCCCCTTACACTTTTAGGGGATTCTCTAAAGATAAATCAGTATAATATAGTATAGGCCATGGAAAAACCATAAGAAAATTAATCATTTACTTCAGGGCAAGTATTAAACAGGAGGCATGTCTACACATTAATTTACACACACCTAAACTTAATTCATCTTAACCTAAGGCACATTAAGGCGATTTAGGCGTGTGTCTAAATGTGGATGCCTTAAGGTGGCTCACTGGGCTGCCTTGGTCAGCACTTTGGACAGCCCCTGGAAGGCAGTGGCAGCACAGCTGGGCAATGCCCAGCACTGGCTGAGGGGGTAGAAGCCTCCAGTCCCTCCCAGATGCAGTTGGCCCAGCTCCGGCCCCAGCTCTAGCTCCCTCCCTGTGTTCCTGTCTCCCCAGCGTCAGATGAGAGCGGGCCGGAGTTCTGCCCATGGGGCCCCGCACTGCCACCAGGCGCCACCAAGAAGATGACACAGAGGGTACTGTTCTGCAAGGTACAGATGCTGGAACTGGAGCAGTGGCTCTGGCAGCAGCAGTTCCTGTCAGGGTGCACTAAGTTGGTAGAGGGGACAGGAGACACAAGGGCTCCTGTCAAAGCACAAGGGACAAGCCCCCCCTGTGACTCCCTGCAGGGGAAGGGGACAGCACAGCACAGACAGGGCCTTTGCTAGTGGCTCCCCCATGCCTCTCTCACAGGGTGGGTTTGCTGGCCCAGGCAATGCAACCCTGCAGGGGTGCGATGCCTCACTGCCAACCCAGGATTCAGGCGCCCTTAGAAGCCCGCCTGGTCTTGGATCAGGTGGGTCAAGGAGAGAGCTGAGCCTCCACCTACACTGCACCCAGCCTGCCAGGCCTGAGCTGTGCAGAACCACCAGATGCTTACACAGGACAGAAGTGGGTAGAGCAGGGAAAGCTATACTGGGTGCTGGGGGCAGACGCAGTCCCAGCCCGCCTGCTGTCCCACACAGAAGCCCCAGCATGGGCTTCTAAGGGCACCTGGATCCTGCGCAGGCAGCAAGGCATCCCGCCCCTGCAGGGCTGCATTTCCCAGGCAGCAAAACTGCCCCGAAAGAGAAGCACGGGGGAGCTGCTAGCAAAGACAGTGAATAGAGCGAATAGAATGGCTTCTAAGGTTTATGATTAAAAGTGAACTTGGGTACACAAAAGCTTGTGGCGAGAGAGAGAGAGAGAGAGATTTAGCCATGTTAGTCTGAAGTCAGTCAGAAGGCAGATATACACCTTTACAGACTAACTAAACAAGAGATCTCTCTCTCTCTTATTTAGTCTATAACTAAATTAAGAGATTAGTGATTTTTAGTGAAAATAAGCGTTTTTAAGATATAGACTAACTAAATATATATCTTATTTAGTTAGTCTATAAAGGTGTGTATCTGACTGACTTCAAATTAATATGGCTAAATACTTCTCTCTAGCATTTCTAACATGAAAACAGATTGTCTTGAGGAGAAGTGATTTAATAATTTTAACAATAGCAGTGTTTAAGAATATTTTAAAAACAAACAAAATTATGAATAAAATTAAGCAGCTAGCTCCCAACACAAGAAATCCAGTTTATCCCCACAATGCAATATAAAATAGGAGATTTCTTGACTACTTACTGCCATTGTCTGTCTTGTTAAAGTGACCAAAACAGTGACTAGTGATCCTACTGTAATATTGTTGCTGTCTTCATCATCCAAAACTAAGGTAAAAGAAAATAAATACTTCCATTTAGCCTTTGTTTTTTTTAAATAGTTTCATACTTTTTGACTCTGACAACACTGATATTCATAATGAAAGCGTATTTATTTTGCAAATATTTCCAAGTCTTCTGAATGTCTCAGAGGTAGATTAACATTACGCTTTTCCATTAGGAAGATGTCTGAATGATCAATTTACTACATTTAAAAATAACTTTGCAGCACCCATATAACAAATTTCAGAAAACCAGAAAAAAAGAGAACAATGTATTCAATTCAAACTGAACACTAACTAATTACAATATGGTTATCCAAGGTAGAATTTGTGCACAAGACAGTCTCAGTCTCTCTCACACACACACACACACACACACACACACACACACAGGATCATTAATGACCCAGACACACACACTAATATTTAGGTTTGCACAACACTAAATCAAACACTACCATTAATACCTCTTGAGGAAACTATTGCTAACCTAGGAATCTGTCAGACGTTTAGATGTACTTGAGTTTCTCAAGCTATAAAGTTGACATGTAAGATCCCATCATTCAGGAAAATCTACCCTTTTCCAGGTTACATAAATAATATAATGAACTGTGTTTAAGAGTTCCGAGCAGATTACTGCCAACAGACTATCAAGTTGTCAAGAGGGAAGACATGTGCATGAAAGGACCTCCCACTTACCCTGTGATTTTATATCCATGGTGACATGTGGAAAACTGCCAAGGACAGCCATAACTTCATCATATTTCTCATCTTCTAGGAAATGTAGTAAGTTGTGGCGGTCAGATTCTTTCAGACTCACCAAGTCTTGGATACTTTTGATTTTGTGCTTGGTTAAAAAAGGGAAAGAAGAAAAGAAAAAAAATTCACACTACAGAAAAATCTTGTCAAAATGAAACTCTAGTTAATAATATTATTGCTTATATCCTAGCAGTGCAAACTGTTCATTTGATGCATACACACTAAAAACTCATTGGAAAATTGATGTTTAAAAAAATTAATATAAACCAACAAAAAATACATGTCCTATTCATGCTTACTGTACTTGCATTCAAATCATTGTTGTTAAAACTGAAGTAATAATTTATACAGTAACTATTATTTTAACTAGACATTTCAGTAAATGAGGCAAAATAGCTTGAACACCCTATTAAACCTGCTTCTATATTTTCTGGTTCTATTTTGCACAAATAAAATTCTGAACTTTTTGCTATATGTTGCAATGTTAAGAAATTAATAAAGAGAAATGTATTTTATACACTGGTCTGGTAGTCTATACATAAAAGTCACTGCTGATAAAATCTGCAGACACCATCAAATAGCAGAGCGATAAATAGGGATCTGGGTTTTCTGTTTCCCATGAGGAAACCAAGAAAACTGCAGATTTTCCTCTTTAGCAGAGGAAACCACAGATTTCTCATTTTAGCAGAGAAACCCATGGATTTTGAAGTTTTGCAGAGAGCTCGCTGCACACTGTCAGAGTTCCAGCCCGCAAGGGGCTGGGAGGGAGCGGAGGGAGGGTGGTCAGGCAGGGGGCACCTGGTCCATGTATATGCACATGGCCACCAGGCAGCCTGGAGAGCAGCTCCCATGGGGAGGGGGGAGGGGAGGATTGAGGCCCCCAAAAGGGAGGGAGGGAAGGAGTTGGCCAGGGCTAGGGCTGGGACTGCTGCCCAGCCAGGCAGTGTGGGGGGCTTGGGGTTGGGGCTGCAACACGCAGCCACAGGGTCCCAGCAGGGAGCAGGATAGGGCTGCGGGTGGCTTGTCCACAGGGTCGGGGGAGGGGCTGGCACCCCACTGCTGTACATACTTCCAGGGGGCAAAGGGAGGGCCCATTCCCCCCAGATCTGTGCATGGGGCAGGGGCAGAGTGGGCTACCCACTGCGGGCTCAGGCTCCCGGACTGCTGCCCCACCCGAGGGCCTCCGCAGGCTAGCAGGTGCAATCCAGGGCTGCAGGGCAGAGCAGGGATCTCCTTGCCACTGCAAGCTCCACGCTGCCCTGGCACGGCATCCCCTGCACGCACAGCAACAGTGAGGGGGCACAACCCTGCGCCACCATCCCTAGTGCTGAAGCACATGCAGCAAATGCATCACCAGGGCAGCACAGGGCTTGCAGTGGCAAGGAGAACCCCATGTGGCCCCACTGTTTCCTGCAGTGCTAGGTTGCAAGCACTGGGCTGCGGAGGCTTCAGGGGAGGGCAGCAGGGTGGGAGCCCAAGCCTGTAGCCTGTACATTACACAGATCTGGGAGGTATGGGTCCTGGGGCCATGTCCCCCAGGAGTGTGCGCAGCAGCAGGGAACCACCCTCCCATTCCCCCTGTCCGAGCCCGCAGCAGGCAGGCAGCAGGCAGGCAAGCTGGGCTCCGATCTGCTGCAGCAGCCACTGCCTCCTGCGTGGGGCAGGGTGCTGTAGACCTGGGTCCCTGGCCCTGTAGCCCTGGCAGCTGGGGGCCCCCTCCGGCAGGTCTGAGGGGAACAGGGGAGGGGAGGAGTGAGGGGGCCTTTCATTTTAAATCGTGGATTTTGGAGTTTTTATGACAGAATTTGCGATTTTTTAATCAGAGATTTGCAATTTTTTTATTTATTTTTTTTTTAAATCAGGGAAAGCCAGCATCCCTGGTGATAAATGACAGTAATGGGTAGCAGTAATTCAGAGCATTCTGTATCACACGATAATATAGGTCCATTCAAAGAGAATGTGTTTTAATATAGCCAAATGTACAGGTCATACATCTAAGGCAGTTACACACAGCCAGAGTGCCATAAGAACCTTTAAAGGGTGCCATGCAATATTAGTAGTATTAAGTGTTCAAATGCCTATATATGATTCACAAGATTAACCAGAGCTATGAAACAGGAATCTACTATGTCAAAAACATTATGACCTGCCATGGTCTTTGAGTTTTTGCAACTGAAGAATACTTCTATTATTCTGCAGCCCAGATATGAGTGCAAAGTGCTGCACCTAGAGAGAAGAAATTACCAGCACACTTACAGGCTGGGGGAGGGCCTTTTCAGTAGCACAGCAGCGGAAAGGGATCTTGGATTCATTGTTAACACCAAGATGAATATGAGCCATCAATGTGATGAAGCCATCAGTAAAGCTAACTGCACTCTATCATGCATTAGCAGGTGCATCACAAACAAGTCCAGGGAGGTGATTCTTCCCCTCTATGTGGTACTGGTCAGGCCACAGCTGGAGAACTGCATCCAGTTTTGGGCGCCGTACTTCAAGAGGGATGTGGATAACCTTGAGAGGGTCCAGAAAAGGGCCACTTGTATGGTTAGAGGCCTGCAGGCAAAGCCCTATGAAGAGAGACTGAGGGACCTAGATCTCTTCAGCCTTTGCAAGAGAAGGCTGAAAGGTGATCTTGTGGCTGCCTATAAATTCATCAGGGGAGGCAGCAAGGAATAGGAGATGCTCTGTTTACCAGGCACCCCTTGGAGTAACTAGGAACAATGGCCATAGACTGACAGAGAACAGATTTAGGTTGGACATCTGGAAGAACTTCTTTACGGTTAGGGTTGCCATAGTCTGGAATGGGCTTCCAAGGGAGGTGGTGCTCTCCCCTAGCTTGGGGGTCTTTAAGAGAAGGGTAGACATGCACCTGGCTGGCCCCTAGCTCTCTTTCCTGCCCAGGGCAGGGGGTCGGACTCGATGATCTACTGAGGTCCCTTCCGACCCAAACATCTATGAATCTATCTATAAATCTATGAAAGCTAAGAGCTGGCATTTTTGAGTGAGCCCTGAGTCTAATGAGTGGTAACCCTTGGGTCTCAAAAGGATGAGAACCACTGACTTAAAAAGGAAACACACGTCATACCTATAAAATGGGGAGTTGCATCCTGGAATACTGTCTCAGAAAAAGGATTCAGTGGTCACAGTGGGCTAGCTACTCAACACAGTGGACCAGTGAGAAGCTTTGGCAAAAACAGCCAATATGTTCACTGCATGTCTAAACAGGTCAAGATTAAGAGAAGGGAAGAACTCTGTTTTTCCTCTATATGATACTGTTTTGACTGGCACTGGAAAATGGTGTAGTTCTAATGTCCACATTGCAAAAGCAATGTTAAAAAATTGGGGGGGATACAGAAAGATTGGGGGTCATCATTGACCACAAGATGAACATGAGCCTTCAATGAGATGCTGCAGCTAGTAAAGTGACCAAAACACTGGCTTGCATCCATAGATGCTTCTCAAGCAAATTCCGGGATGTCATTCTCCCCTTGTACTCAGCCTTGGTGAGGCCACAGCTGGAGTACTGTGTCCAGTTTTGGGCCCCACAATTCAAAAAGGATGTGCAGAAGCTTGAGAGAGTCCAGAGAAGAGCCACACGCATGATCAGAGGTCAGGAAAACAGACCTTACGATGACAGGCTGAGAGCTATGGGGCTCTTTAGCCTGGAAAAGCGCAGGCTCAGAGGTGATCTGATGGCCACCTATAAGTTTATCAGGGTGCTCACCAGGATCTGGGGGAACATCTGCTTACCAGAGTGCCCCAAGGGATGACTAGGTCGAACAGTTATAAACTCCTGCAAGACTGTTTCAGGCTGGACATAAGGAGGAATTTCTTCACTGTCTGAGCCCCCTTGGGCTGGAACAGCCTGCCATCGGAGGTGGTTCAAGCACCTACATTGAACACCTTCAATAAAAAATTGGATGCTTATCTTGCTGGGATCCTATGACCACAGCTGACTTCCTGCCCTTCGGGCGGAGGGCTGGACTCCATGATCTTCCAAGGTCCCTTCCAGCCCTAATGTCTATGAAATCTATACACACTAAAATGAATTTAAATGCTGGAGAAAATACCCTGCAGCAAGTTAAGGATCTCAATCCATTTAGTTTACTAAAAGGAAGACAGAGATGAGTGGACTACAGTGTTTGAACACTTTAACAGGGAGAAAAATACCAGGGACTAAGAAGTTCTCTGGCCCATGCAGAGATGCATAACAAGAACCAATGACTAGATTTGAAAACCAGACAAAATTACATTAGCAATAAGGCAATTTATTAGTGTGATGGTGATTAATCACTGGAACAAACTACCAAGGAAAGCTGATTGCTGCTAATTTCAGTGTTGATTGATGGCTTCAAGTCAAGCCTTTCTGGAAGATGTACTTTAATTTTCAAACACAAGCTGTTGGGCATAATACAAGTTTAACTGGAGGAAATTCGATTGTCTAAGCTATACATGAGGTTAGAAAAGATCATCTAACAGTCTAACCTTATTGAAGAAGCAAGATATTGTTTTTGTCCAGCATACCTACCCCAAAATTAATTATACTATGGATTCTAACTCAGAACATGTATCACAGTCATTCCAAAATTCATTTATAAGACAATCAGATGCATTTTAAGGAACCATGCAATCCAGTTATTCATGAATACATGTATGTTTCAAGCTATAAATCAGTAAGTTTGCCGACTCATAAACAGTGTCACGGTAAAGGAAATAATACTTAGTCATGCTCATCTTTCCTTTATCAAGAGCTTCGTACCTTTTTATTATTGGAAACTCTCCTATGATTGTCTTCTTCAATGTGTGGGAGCTGCAGAAGCGGAGATTTGAACTGCTGAAGACCTTGGACAGTCATCTGGGAAAGCTTCATGCAGTTTTCCAAAGATCCCAATGATGGAGCACGGAACTCCCTTTCTTGGAGAGAATGAAATATACAACATCACTTTTTATATTTTTTCCTGTACCTTTAGAAGTTTGTGATATATTGCATTCTGAAGGAAGACAATACTTTGTTCAGTCTAATGCCCATAAAGGGGAGATTATCTTGCTATATATAAATTTTAATTTAATATATTGGTTAATTTAATATAACATTTTAATTGAGCTACTAATTACCCTCTGAATAGTAGTGTCAATCTTGCTTTAAAAGTTATAAGTTGTTTGTCTGTTTAATAAGTAAAGAATTCCTGAGCTTTATAGCCTGGACAATTTATAGCCTGCTAATTTTTTTCACATTGTGCTATACAGTTTCATAGTTGTTAGGGTTGAATGACTGCTTCCCTCCTAACCCTGTAGGCTGCCCATGGGACAGATGGGGTAAGAGGTAATGTACCCGGCCCAAAAAAGGAACAACATTTTAAAACTCAGTTTGTGGTACATGTATAGCTATAAATAAGATTAACAATTATTTTAATATTTACAGTGAATCTATAATGGAAAGGCCAAATGTGAAGTACCAGCACTGATCTATCATGAGATGAAGAGAACAGAGCTTAATCCAAAGACAAAATTGCCACCCAGTGAAAGAGAGAAGCCTGTGCTTTAAAATAAGTAGCTAAAATAAAAATGAAAGGTGAACCATATTATAGCTCCAATATATTAGCAACACACAGAATATTCAACCCCATGAGCAAAATTGGGGTGTGCAGACACTTACAAAATGTAGAGAATAGGAAAATGGACAGTTTAAGGATATAAGTATTGCCTGTATTTTCAAATAGTGTGAAGTGCAATAAAATTCTCTTCAGAGAGTAATCAAAAGAAACAGACACGCGTGCAACTGAGTAGGCACAGACACATACTAAAAACCAGATGTTGCCAAGTTTTGGCCACCACAGACCAAAGCTTGTGACCCAGCTCCCTGCTGCAGGTTGCAAATCTCCCTATCAGAATACAAGCATGTAGTAGTCTCTTACAGAAAAAAATAATGTAGTATTAGACTTAACTGATTTAAGTTAAATCAGTTTATTGACCTTCTGTCACAGATCCCCTTCACACTCAAGTTAACTCACAGTTAGTCCCCCAGCACCCCAGGATGCTTTTCACCTCCCCCGCAAACTCCCCCTCATAGGGTGGGTGGGCTAGCCTTGGCACAAGCTATCTGCTGCAGCTGAGCAGAAAGGTGTTTTCTAGCACCCCCTTGCTTCTGGCCTGAGCCACTGCAGGCATGTGGCTGCATTTCCCGAATCAAAAGTGAATGCCTGTTCACTTGCTTATTGGCTCAATTTATAGAGCTTAAAGTAACCTGCAAAGATTGAATTGATTCAGCCTCAGGCTTTTTGACTGTCTGTACTTTGATTGTAAATAGCAAAGGAGTGCTTGATAGAAGCCAAACCAGTACACAACAACAAACCAAAAACAACAACAAAAAAACCCCACCGGAAAGTTTGTGGTACACAGGTCTTCACAGGTTTCATATCCTTTCCCCTACCTTACAGTATGTGCACTTGCCTTCATTATCGCTGAACTATCTTCCAGTGCAAAGAAGATAGCAGCCACAAGAAAAGGGAGGTTCCTGCTGGGCCAGGAAAAGAACGTGTGTGGTTCAGTGAGGTGATTGTTGGCCTGGAGTCTTACCCTGAAGTCTTGCTCCCAGTGAGGCAGAAATTCCACCCCCCCCGCCTCGTACTACCCTTCACCTATTTTTTTTAATGACTCTTAAATACAAGGTGCCAGTGGTGGGTTTGGATAACAACTAACTTAAGGTGATTGCTGGGAAGTCAACAAAACCAAGGTTCAAACCCCATCTGGCCCTAGAACCCAGATGTCTGGCTTCGGGGGGGGTAGCCACTTAGAAAATGGGGGTAAAAACAGAAAGGCCCTTCTCCTTCCTGGTATATAATGGTTTATACATACAGGCTTACATGCAAGTAGAAATTTTGTTCCTAGTCATATAAGTGCCAAAAATATCACGTGGAAGACCAAAAATGGCTACTTAGACACCCTTGCTTGCTAGCCATTACTGAGTCACAGGGAAAAGAGAAGCCTAAGAGCCATATATATATTTTAAAAGGCCCAGCACCAATTGGGGTTTTAATTCAGCAAATCAAAAGTAAATTTAAAACATGGAAAGAGTTTTCACATGCATTCTTTTAATCCCTTATCATAGAATCACAGAAAATTAGGGTTGGAAGGGACCTCAGGAGGTCATCTAGTCCAACCCTCTGCTCAAAGTAGGACCATCCCCAGCTATATCATTCCAGCCAAGGCTTTGCCTAGTCAGGTCTTAAAAACCTACACGGAGTCCTTATGTCTCTGCCTTGTTCAGAAATTGATAGCCTGGACTGTTCTTTTGGAAATGTGTACTGGTTTAAAATCATGGTTTGAATCATGATTTAAGTTAACAAGCAGGAAACTGATTTTAAATCAGTTTTACTTTCCTGTACGTTTGGTCCACATTCCCTCTTTCCCCAAGAAAAGTTTATTCTCATTTGGTAGGCACCAACTGAGTAGTTAGAAAAAATTTTCTTGGCAAGCTTTCAGGCGCAGTCACCCTTCTTAGGCATGGGAAATCTCTGCTGTTCTGGCATAATCATTAAAATATGTTGTTTTGCAACAACTGAACATAGGTTTTACATGACACTGTAAACTAGAATGACATGACATCTATTAACTAGAAAGATATAGGATATCAAACTACTTTCATTTAGGCGAATAAGCCTAAACTTAGCATTCATTCTGATTTTTTTTAGAAAATGGTGGATAATGATTTTGCTAAATAATAATTAATTTGGCTCTCGTGTTGTAGATCAAGCTGATTTGGATGACAATTGGAAGTCAACTAAAACACAGAATTTTAAAGATGTTTATTAGTTAAAATAATTATTTAACGTGTGCTAGATACACAAGTAAAATGTTTAAAAAAATAATTTAAAATAATAAAAAATAATAAAACCAACCTACTAAACAAAAAATATAGTTCACTTAATAAACTGAAATATCACAAACCCGTCTTTCAGGTTTTTAGAACTAGTATAATTTCATCTTCTCATTTCGTTTTTACTCATGTTGGGAGACAGAAAAATAAGTTACCCTATATTTTAACTCCTAAATCAACTGTTCTTCAGTTTTTTATAAAATACTCTAAATGTGGGACCCCCCACCAACTCTCTCACCCAAAAGATTGTCTACATCTACAGATGAGCCTATTGCCACCAAAAACTGGCTTACTATTTTAACAAACTCTGTTCCTAGAGGCTTAACCAGTAATTTTCATGATTTCAGTGGGCTGACTCTCTTTAAAACTTCAGCAGCAGACAGTATTCTGGAATCACTCACCTGCAGCACTACAATTTATTTAAACTGGCATAATAAGACATGATTATTAGAGACCCATATTACAGCACCACCTTCATCTTCAGCAGAAAGACATTTACCCTGGTAGGTGAGGCATGTTAAATATTTCATGGTTTAGCTTCTTTTACTAATTGAAAATGTAAGTGTGTTGGGCATATCTCTTTGTTTCTTTAAGTTCTTTCCAAGGCTGCATACATGTTTATTTCTATCAGAAGAAATGTCTTTTAGAAAAACAGCCTAGGAGCTAGCCTGTACACACGTTCCTCTTGCCCAGTAGTTCTCAACCTTTTTGGACTTGAGGCACCCCTCACTGGACTCAAGGTAGTCCTCTACAACTTTTATGAATTTTTTGGCACCTAATTAAAAACATTAATACATAAGCGTATTATAGTGCCTACCTCCTTGCAGAGAGGCTTTTAAATTACCACTCAATGGGAGCAGCAGAAGGGTAAGAGGGGGACTGGGAGGCTTTCCCCAAGCCTGGTTTCCAGGCACACAGGCTTTCAAAAATCACCACCCCCACTGCTCAGTTGAATGGAAGGAGGAAGGAAAGAGGAAGGAGGCACAGACCAGAGCTGGGCTTGCAAGTCCAACTCCCAGCCATGCTGGCTTTGCAACTGTGCAGCAAGGGGAAGCAGGTAGAGGGCAGTGCAGAGAAACTGGCAAGTGAAAGCCCCTGCCTGCTTCTGACACAGGGAACTTAGGTGTGAGAAGCAGGCAGAGAGCAGACTGGACTCAAAGTAGATCCTTCATCTCCTGGGTTATGAGATGATAGGAACAGCTGCCTCTGACACCTTCCCCAGACTGGTGACCCTGATCTCTGGAAGGCACAGGAGCCTTTTCCCTCCCAGGAGAAACTCTCGTATGCGTGATTTAACCCTGGTGGTTCCCAGCTTATTTTTCTCCCAGAGTGGCCATTTTTGTTCTGGGAGAAAAAACACAAACATCTGCACATTTCTGTTTCCTACAAGGAGAATGGCAATTCTCCCAACAGAAACTGAACGTCTGCGTACAGCCCAAGTCTCAACAGTATAAGCCGGGGTCCTCAACCTTTAGCTTGTACACTAGATGTAACCCACACAACCATATCATATGGTCTGCAGGGCTGCCCAGTGGTCTGGAATTCTGTGGGAACAGTAGCAGCATTAACTGCTGCTCCCCTGCTCTCACATTTCCAAACTGATGAGTAGCCCTGTGGGCTGGACTGGATATGTGCCAGTCCTCTGGCACATAAGGGGCCTAAAGGTTCAATGTCACTCACATAAATCAGTAAGGCATCTATAATCTGCTCTTTATCCAAAGATATTAAAATAAATTTTCAGTATATGCAGCATGTTTTGTACATTTCTTCTTCAGCTGTGATTGTTCCATCTACTGTGTCATGATTTTCTTCAGAATAACCAGAAAATGACAATTTTTAATAAAACACAATCAAACACTAACTTTTATTTTACACATTTGGGAAGAATTAATATTGATCTTCTTCTACAGTTCCTCAGTAAAGCCGAAGCAAATTTTTATACAAAGATCATTAAAAAAAAAACTTTAAAAAATTATTTTAAAGTTATCTTGAAGATAGGAAAACAAAGTTGTAGGTGGAAACAACCCCTGACTTGTTCTGTCTTAATAGGAAAAGCATGATGCCTTCACCACAATATCGAACTCTCTCTATATATCACAGGCCGGGGGCATTATATATTAATAGTGAATGGGGAAAGAAGCTTCACCATAATGACAGCTAAAATAGATGGATGAATACATTCATAACCAAATTTCAAGTAGCAAATAAACCATGTAAGCTGTCATCATTTAGCAAATGTCTCCAAAACCAAATAAATACTCTTGGGGAAGGAGAGGCCTCTCAGAATAAGCATAAAATCCTTTAGTAACCCCAGAGTAATTACCCTTATTAAAAGGGGCAGGGTTTTGTCCAACTTGTTCTATGCTAGCTCTTTACAAATCATGTCCCACTAATCTAAAATAACAATTCAGTG
>NW_005842404.1:1239856-1261126 GCF_000455745.1 Alligator sinensis | reverse complement strand
TGCTGACCTTGCCCATTTCAGCCTTCCTTGTCATTCCCATGACATGGTTTATTGGGTCACTGGCATGCATAATATTGCATGGTAAGCTGTTCCCTAAAAATAGACAGCAAGAAATCTTTAGGAAGCTAAAAAACCTCTAAAAAGGATTTTGAATACGATTCTGATGAAAGAAGACAGAGTTGAGGATTCTCTAGTAGCCAAATGCATCAAGTTCTTGAAGACAGCATCAGAACCTTAAGTGTTTTGTCATTATCTGCAGGCATGAAAGAACAGTGCCTGTGATGCAGAGAAGCCATGGATTCTCTTTGTTCTAACAGTGTTTACAGCAAAAAAGAGGAGAGGATTTTAAAGAGTATTAAGAGGGGATCTGTTAAAGTATTACATTTAGATTAAGATGGCTGCCCCTGAAAGGCTCAGAATGAAAACAGATTGAACAGGCTGTAAACTACAAGGGGGTGGGGGGGAAAAGAAACATGAGAGCAAATAAGATGAGCGAGAAAAAAAAAAGATGAAAGATGTAAAAAGCAACAAAGGAAGAATGTGGAGGGAGAGGATGACAATGGAAACATCATACACCACATAAGTGATAACAGGGAGCACAAAGGCACTACTTCAGCACATGATATATTTTTAAACTTCTGACCTTTAAAAACGTGCTTGCTTTTATTACCATCTTACAAGTGACCCTCTTTCAAGATCACAACTGATTGCAAGAAATGATAACCTCAGGTTGGGAATTACTTGCAGGAACAGTTGCAAGAAACTGAGAACATTTTCATGATGGTGATAAGAATATAATGCACAAGAAACATTTTATATACATTTCTTTAAGTCCCACATCTCAAGGTTTTCTCCAGGCAACATTTTCTTTTTGGAACAGCGATCCAATGAAGAGTGAGATTTATTAGTTTAAATATAAAGCTTCTTCCTTACCTTCACGGCTGCGAGCCATTATTATCAACTGACAGATAACGTTAATCATTTCTTGAAGTAAAGCAGGACACTTTTTCAGGATAAACTGCTGATCTGCAAAATAAGTAATTTGATGCAATTATATTGCTTTCTATTAAATGCCCTGCTTAATTAATTTTCTGAAATATTTCTGACCCGTTATATTTTAAGTAATGTTTAACCTATACTTAGAAATACCCTCCACACACAACATACATACACATGTTCATTTTCTTTTCCTCATATTATTCTCTAGTTTACGTTACTGATATGTATCTGAGGGGTACTCAGGCAGGGCACCAGGACAGGGAACTAACTTAGAGGGCACCAGTAAGGCTCCCCCTTCCTCCAAGAGTGTCTCTCATGGCATGGGCAGCCCTGTGCTGCTGCTAGCCACAGAAACCACACAGGCACAGCACCCATGCTCAGCAGTGTACCTTGTGGGGAGGGGAATGTCACCCCCCTCCACCAGAAGGCTTTGCCATAGGGGACATAGTTCTGCCCCTATGCATTGCAGGTGGTGAATAGGGCACCAGGAACAGACCCTGGGGAACCCATGCTGCTGCCTATTCCTCAGTTCCTACTGCCACTCAAGTAAAGAGAGCCCAGGCAAGTAAGACTCCTCTCCTCCCACTCCCTCTTCCCCAACTTAAACCTCTGATGCATATATTCTGATTCTTCCAGAAACTGATCAGTCTCAACACCTGCTGCCTTCCCAAAGATCAGTAGTAGTTATGGATAATTTTTGGTAGACTTCAAAACACAACTCCCTATGTACAGCAAACAAACCTTTCTGCTACTTTAAAAGGGATGGGGGAGTTGCAGCATAGAAGCATAAAGCAGCTGTTATGGTCTGTTTTATCCACATAATCCTGTAGCAGTACACATTAGCCAAGTCACCTATTTTTGCCCCTCAGTGAAGTTGCAGTGGTTTTGCTATACTTGTATTGGTACAGACTCATGCAGACATAAGAGCTGCATCATAATGGCCTGTATGTGTATCCTTTGATATCACTACAATTATTTTATGTCTATACCTTACAGTATAAGATTTTAAGAAAGTGATGCTCAAAAGACTATTCTAAAATAATCTCTTTTAGAAGTGATTTACACAAAGGAAAATGCAGGGTTTATGCTTATTTGATCCTTAATATGAAAGCCTGAAAGGTTTATAAAAAAATCCTTCTACTTGCATATAGAGATCAACATACTGAAAACTGAGTGACAGAGGGACTCAAAATCCCTTTCTGAATATTTAAAAACTGTTAATTTTCCATTAACAAACCTAATTCCAAAGCTTATCACACTTGTTCAAAAAGATGCTCTTTGTTCAAAACTAACACATTCCCAGATGCTTCACATATAAAAGTATGACATTTGCACAGGCAGCTGAGACCCCAAAAGCCCTCAGTTGATCCTAGGAAACTCCACACTTAACTTTTCTGATGTTTCTAAACACCAAAATAACCAAGCAGTACAAACCTTTCAGGTTTCCACTATACATAAAAACAACACGAAATAAAAACTTTTAAAAAAATATTTGAAGGTCACATATAATATAAATCTAACAAACAAACAAGCAAATCAGAATTCTGATCTTTTCTCCTCTGTCCCAGTAAAAATAAAATCATGGAAAGTTACCATACTGAGGAAGCCATTTCACCACCATCTTGAATGTATTCCATCTCAGCAGCAAATGCATAGAGCTACTTTTGAGGATTTTTTAAAAAACCCAAAACAGCATGTTCATGTCAATTGAAAAAAACAAACACTTGCAGTGATAAGAGCTTTAAATAGAAGTTAAGAGCATCCAATGCTCAGACGGAGAAAATTAAAACAATTGGAATCTCGTATCATAGCCGTAAGTTTAACGTGCCTCATTCTGAAAGAGTTATAACACAGTGGATGGATAAATGTCCGAAAAGGCCCCAAGTAATACTTTTATTGGACCAAAATAAGTAAATATATGAACATACATCTGATAACCCGAGTCCCAATAAAGACTGAATCATAATTACCTTCTTCAAGGGTCTCGGGAATTTTCATTCTGGCAAGATGAGCAAGTAAGAGAACTCTTGCCTTCAAGCTGTATGGACAGGTAAGTGGAGGTTCATTCTTCTTTAAGTTAATGCCACCAATTTCTCTGATTAGCTGAAGTACATAGAATTATTAGAGTCAAATAGCTATTTTAGTATCAGAAGATAAACTTATAGCATGAGTGGAATGACTTGCAGGGATATACAAACAAATAAAAAACCCCCCCACACAAAAAAGTCTCAAGTGGATTCCATTTTCATAAGCTGTTAAGTAATATCCTGCAAATCAAGATGAAGATTCCAGAATATCAGATGTTTGATTTTAAGAGTCCAGTTCCAACACTGGTTACTGTAAATGTTTTGTTTCCAAAAGTAGTATTTGTTTTTAGACTATTAAAGAAACTGAGATTACTCTAACCATAAACTTGGATTTCTAATTTTGCTGATGAACAAATATTGGGATGTCTATTTTTTCTTTATTCCAAATCACTTGTTTTTATCATTGGGGGGCGGGAGGTGGGGGAGGGGTTAAGTCAAGTTTCCATGAACTGCTGACAGAATTTCATCTTATGACCTTTCATCCAGAAAAAAAACAATGTTAAGGGAAGGAAGAGCATTGCAGACCTATAGCCTATGCAGTATGCAAAACAAAGTATTTTAAACAAACCCAGTTCACTCAGCACTTCTCTAAACTGATGCTCATTAAGAATGAACACATATGAATCCTATTGACCTAAGCTTAGTCCAAGGTAGATCCTGTACCAAATTTGTCCAAATTCCCTAGAAGGAATGGTACAAAACTGAGTAGCCAAAGATCATATTTTTTAAGACTCAAGAGGTAAGACTGAGAAGCCTCACCCTTTGGGTGAACAGGTCACCTGAGGGAAGACCAATTTCCAAACTCTTTTTCTTTTCTCTGAAATGGCCACTCTTAATAGTCCTGGCATAAGGCAGACAAGCTAAACCAGTCTTTAACCAAGATCTCCCTGTACTATTAAACTATATACAACACTGATTAATTATTAGTGTTAAATCACATTGCTTAAAACACTGACTTTTTTGATAGTTTTGATCATTCTTAATTTTTATTTTATTTACTTTGACAGTTTATCAGTAATAGCTTAAGTTTATTTTCCTGATTTGATTTTTTAAAAATATTTCAACAACATTTTCCCCCTCAAGAAAAAGAGATGTATATTTCTTACAACAGAGTATGTCCAGAAGCTTAAGGACCTGTAAGAAGTCCAGCTGGCCAACCCAAAAATACATCTCCTAATACATCTGCTTCTCATAAACAAATGAAACGTATTTAGAAATGAACTAACCTGTGGTATCTGAATGTTATCTGTTGGCCTGCTTGTAGCATCTTTATTATATTGTGGGTCAAATTCAGAGGCCCCTGCCAAAACCATCTCAAGCCCTGCAAAGATAGTTAAGGGGAAAAGTACAGCAAAGTAAAACACAATGTTTTACAATTTCAACTTGCTAAAATACCATCTCCCAGAAGTTATCAGGATCCCACCATGTCTAATGAGTGACTTTTCAGTATGTTCAACCAAACATTTAGCTGTTTTCACCTCTCAATAGCAAGTGCCTCCTGTTACATTAGGTGCACCCAACATCACTTTTTGCATTAAGACAGCATGTGCCAAGATCTGACAAAAAAATTGCACTTGAAACAGCTCGAGGACCCCACAAGCACTCCAGTTTGTCTGTGCTTTCTTAAAGGAAGTCAGACTGTCCTGTGGCTGCAGCCCTAAAGGCAACTTGAGATGCTGGACTCATCCTCCTGAAAGCAGCTGAAGGTGATGCAGAGAGGGTCTTCTATAAAAACTTAAGCAAATTTCCCCTCACAGCAATTAAGAGTGGCTGCAGGAGCCACATAGCAAAGAGGTAACATGCAAATAAGGGGAAAGTAATTTCTTGTGATTTTTTTCTATACAAAAAGTCATTTTTTGAAAATTACCACTACCACAGTATAACTTGATACAAAGTTACACTGGATATCCTTCAACCTGGAAGTCAACCATCTATACAGGAAGGTACCTGTTAGAAACCATGAATGAAATGATTACTTGTAGGTTTGTTTGTTTTTTTTACAGTGTCTCTGGACTCTTAATTCTAAAATACACCACACTGTTAGGTACTTTTATGATTAAATAAATTTGGTTTTGTTTAGTTCAGTAAGAGTACTTCTTACAAACTAATTCCATATACATAGGGGGAAGCAAGGACTCCATCAACAAAACTAAGACAATGTGTCTATACTAACCTAAAACAATTAACCTATTTAAGGCCCAAAAGTCCACATATCTTTTACAATAAGCACTTGGGCTGGTTTGCAGCTTCAAGGCAAAACCAGACCTGTTAGTCACTGACATCAGGAAAATGCTCCATCCCCAAAGTTTCCTCCAGCTGAGACTCCTAAACTACTCCAACACTAACAAAACTGGTTTGAAAGAGTCACAGATACCACAGGTTCCCTCTCACAGATGAGGAAGGAATGGCTGGGGCTGTCCTCAGATTCGGGTACAGAATAGGGCACATGGGCAGCCCCATGAATATTGCTGCTCAAATGCTTCTAATCTCTCATTCATGGGGTGGATTCAGCCCAAGAAAGAGGAATTTGACAGATGACTACTTGAAGCATATTACTTTGTCCCCTCCCCCACCCCCCATTGAATTGTTTTGAATGAATTGTTTCTCATTCATTTCAGTTACAGCTGCATATGGTTAGCCCTTCTACAAATCAAACCCTAGATAGTCAAAACATAAGGACAAGTAGTATCCACCCTGAAGTCTATTGCAAGCAATGTGCCTGGTGTCTCTCAGGACTTCTATGGCAGTGGAAGATATAGAATCCAATCTCTAGAGCAGTGATTCTCAATCATGGTGATGCACCACAGGGTAGAGTGGGGTGCCCTGCAATGTTAGCACTGTTAGGTGCAACAGAAGAATTGCTCTATTGTTTTTCTGTAGTCAAAAAATAAGTGAAAACTGAGAACTGGTATTTTTCAACAGGTGCCTCAAGTCTATAAAAGTCAAGAAAAATTGCTCTAGGTTATCCTTCAATTTTCTCTCTTCCTACAATCCCTTGTCAGTGCACAGCTTCCAACTTCTTCAACAGATGAGGCACATGAGGTAGGCATCCTATAGAAAATAGCTGCTCTACTACACAACAAGAATTCAGATCAAAAGCAGACTTATGTTGTGCACTGAATGCCAGGGGTCAGAAAAAATATGCATCAAATGTAGTCAGAAACTATGTTGTAACATGTATTTACAAGATGATGTGCATGTCAAATAATGTTTTCATCTTGGCATTCCACAGTGTTAGCTACAGGGAAAAGAGAACCTTAGAATTTTCCTCTATGGAGGTCTCATCAGCCCTATGGTCAGAATCTTTCGGGACCTTTCCCAGTTTTTCAGATTCATAGGGCAAAGAAAACTAAACTAATCTTTGGAAAACCAGTCATTGAAAGTATAGATTGGATTCTATATCTTCCACTGCCACATAATGCACTGCATATAATGATTTTATAGGTTTCCCCTATTTCTTTATAGAACAGAGGAAAGAATGGCTTGAAATAACAGGATATCAGTGAAAGGAGAACCATGCCTGTTTGAAACAAGAGGTGTACTTGAGAAGTTCACTCTTAAGATTCCCAAGTGGGCCCCATCAAGTTTATAGATGTTGCTGAAGTTCCTGTTATATACAACCACAAGAAGTCTTCAGACTGAGCAGACATTTTACCTCCTACTACCACAGTAAGCAAGGCCATGACAGATTACACCTTGTGAAAGTGAGGAAGAAAAGGTGTCAGAAAAAGCAAACTAAGAGCTGTTACTCCATGTCTGGGCTGCTCTTCCTTACATTCATCTGTACTTTGGTATTTACAAGAAAGGGGAAAAAAAGTGGTATGATATGACCAAGCTATGGTATGAGTTGGGTCCATTTTAGTTCCACAGGTGTGGCACTGACCAACCATGACATGATAAGATTCTTGTTAACCAGGATATTTTTCTCAACCTTTCCAACCACCTTCTCTATTCCTCGGAGAACCAACAAGATATTTCACCAAAGAAGTATGCTCAAATGTTACAGCAGAAGCTGCTGCAACTACCTATGAGTAGCAGAAGTGATGTTTCCAGCAAACTAGCTACATGTCCCAAGGCTGAACAGCTGAATCCAAATATTAAGAATAACAAGGATGGCATTTAGTTATTTTTATTTAGTTGCTCTGAGCAGGAAGTCTGGTAAAAGCCAACCTAGGATTGGCTTCAGGGACACAATAACTCCCAGTGTGCCTTGACTGACAGGTCTGGGTCTGTCCCAAGGGAGCTGGAAGCAGAAATAAAACCAAATTGTAATAGATCTGTGGACATTCCCTATGAAAAAAATATTCCTTTTTTAAAAATGGTGCGAGTGAACAAAAACTGGTATAGTATAAACACAGAATGAATACCAATGCAATCTGAACATTGGTATGGAGTAAGATTTTATACTGAAGCTTTAAGAGCAGATATTTGCAATAACAGACCTTCAGCCATGACTACTGCTTCCAAATCTACATTTAACTCTTTGATAATGTAAATGCTTTATTATAGTCCCCAGAACACCAGAAGCAAATATTTTTTGAACAGTAAGCTTAGAGGAGGTAGCACGTTGAATGGTTATAACTCCAGAAACTATATAGATTACATTCTTGATTAGCACTGCTAAATGCGTGACCACAGACAAGTTAGCATCTGTGCCTGTTTCTCCAGGTGTAAAATGAGATAAAATATATTTAAAACACCTTTGCAAAGTACTGAAATCTTCAGATAAGAACCGTCTTCTCAAAAAGATATGCAATCCACAGGAAGTTAAATATGCAAATTTCTATATTTAACCTAAAATATTAAGAAGTGGAAGAAAGATTGACATCACTTCACTTTAGTTTTTGTTAAGATTCCACTTTACTTACGTTTCATATCCATATTTCGTGTTTTATAGACAAAATAAGTATAGATTTGAGTTGTGCGAATGAGAATCTGGTCTCCACTGTAGCGTATTGATCGGTACCACCAAGAACCCTAAGACATTTAAATAAAGATAAAATGTCAACGATGAACAATCTTTGACCACTATCTACTAAAATATACAATGTTAAACTGCTTTTCAGTTGAGAATTTATTCATAACAAACTTCCAGTATTTGTATCTAATACGAAATACTTCAGCCTATTGAATCTAAATGTGTTCTGTTATGACTGTTAAAATGACAGTTCAATTTGGATTTTGCAAAAATCAGGCTTTACCAACTCTATGACTAACATGTTTGCATGGGCACATTTTAAAAATAAAGCTCCTATAAGAAATGACGAACATCCTTCCAAAGCATTTATAACTGAAAAATTGCAAAATTATGATAGCACATATCAACTAGAAGGTAAGACTTGCCAATAACTACTTTATATTCATTCTTCAGGATCTGAAAAGTAAGTAAGGCACCAATAGTTAAAATGGAAAATGTTTACAATTATTTCTCTCTAATATTTTCATACAGAGTTGAGTTCTGTGGATCTCAGAAATTTAGAGTGCTGTCTCCTCCTAATCTGAGGAACGAGAGAGAGAGAGAGAGAGAGAGAGAATGAACTATGGCTATATTTTGTAGAAGCTTTTTACAAGCTGATCAGGAACCACTTAGGACTCTTAGTAGATCAGGCCACATTTTATAATATTTTAAAGAAACTGTCAAAAAACATTGCGCTTAACAATCAGATACATTTGCAAAGATTCATAAAGGTTCACTGAACCGTTAAGCCAGTGGTTTTCTAACTTCTTAGGGTCACAGAACCTTTCATATCACTATTTCTGCCAAGGAGCCCCTACCCCTGACAACGGTAGTGCAGCATCTTCTGGCCCACTCCACCAGTACCCCCAGTCTCTTTGTGGAACCTCGGATGACCCATCAGAGGTTCCACCGGGTTCCATGGAACACAGTTTGAAAACCAATGCTTTAAGCTGCGGCAAGCTTTTACAATACTTTCAGTCTTATACATAAGATACAAATTGTTTATATACAGATGTTCAAAATAATAATAACAACAGACTACTACTACTTCTATTGAAAAATGACAACTGGGGAAGAGAAAAATGTGCCCCCAGTCATTCTTTCTACTGCCTATGCTCCCATACTTTTCCCTCCATTCTTTTTTCTTCTCTCCACCCGTTCACCCAAGTTTCCTCCCTCTCTAAATCCCATCTTCCTATCACCAATTTGTTTCTTTATCCTTCCAATGGCCCATATCCAATAGTTGTCTTGCTTTATATTCAGATTGTGTTTTGTGGCAGTATGTAGTACAATGGGATACCAGTACCTTAGTGGGGTTCCTTCATTCAAGACTACCCTTGCATAAGTCACAAATCGTAAAAAGCATTCATTTATTGCACCATATATGCTCACTCTTTTTCTTCTCCATTGTGCCCTGCCTTGAATATCCTGACAATCTAGTGCAGTCCTACTGGACAAAGGAGTTCAGCAAAAGCATGAATACCAGCCCAAGTCTGAATCAGGAGCTATGAGCAGCAGTGCAGTTGAGCTGTCAAGAGTACTCAGTATAGTAATACTTGCAATAGTACCCGAAGTCTGAAACTCTACATGAATCTCTGTGTGTGCAGAAGGAACAAAGGGCTTAACAGGGAGTGTTTATGGAAGAGGGGATAACAACATTTATGGTATAACCTTTTCTTTTCTTTCTTTTTTTGTTGGGGGGGGGGTAGGGGGATAGGAAAGGGTAGAAGGAGGCTTCTAGTTTCATTTCAAAAGCACACCTAGCCACAGGATCCATCCTGGCTAGTTTGTTGGGGTTTACAAAAAACAGTGCACAACACTTCTCAGTAAGGTTTGAGATGACTAATACTCATAACAAAATAGTTATGCTATATATTTTTAAACGTGAACCTAAATACAATGCAAAATATTCAGCATAATCCCTTGTGGTTTTTTAGGCAGTTAAAAAGGTATAAAAAAATATTTCTAACTAATAAAGATTTCAAGAACACCAAAACTCAAGTTGAAAATAATACACAACATAATCTGCCTAAGACCAGAGAACCAAAAATGAGAAATTTATTTCATAATTTTCTGTTAGCAGCTTCTCTTCTCAGTCAAACAAATGGAAATGCTTCTCACATGGGGAATTTGGAGGTGCTCCAATGTTGTTGCTGGAATCTCCAGGACTAAGCCCCACTCTTCAGCTCAGGCCACCAGAAGAGTCCTTCCAAAGCTGTAGAAACACTCTAGCAACCCATTATTAGCATTAAAGCAATGACTTGAAAGTAATATTAAACTGACCCTAAAACAATTATACGTTTAATCTCCTTTGAGAGAAAAGAAACGATTTTGGTGTGTTATGAATTGTAGTATGGTAAATCACCAGACTACAAAAGCAGGTTGAATGAGGAAAAAAAGCTACTAACAGAATGAAAAATTACCAGGAAATAGATTTCTTATTCTGCTGCACAGCTTCTCTCCTTAAACACTTCCTCATTTTTAAAATGAGATTATCTTTAAATGTTCTGACTTTAAGGCCATGACTTCTGTATGTTTGAGATTAATAACACTGGGTACTTATATAAGGCATGACAGAAAGATGGGCAATTTCTGGTTTAGTTCACAGCTTGTTGTTTATAGAATTATAAGTAACTTGGCACAACAACTTTTCCCTAAGCACTCTTCTCCAAGTGAACTTATGTAGTAGATAAATGATTACTACACTATCTTAGGAGCAAGGTTTGAGGTCCTCATTCTTACCTTCAGAAAACAGAACTTTTATCCATTTATTTACTTAATACTTACCACAACAACTGGAAGAATAACCATAAATGCCAATCCATACACAAGCAAAACCTAAAAGGAAGAAATTGTGATGCATCAGGGAATAGAAATTTCTTATTTAAAATAAGATCAACAAGCAGTACTTGTAAAGCAAATTCATGCAACCTTAATAGTAGAGTGGCTGGGTTGATTCTTGTTTATTTTGAGGATCAATCGTTTAACCTACAATATAGCCCATTATAGATAGGAGCTCAATTAAACATGGTAACTGTTAAGCATGACCTGTCTCTAATATCTTGTTTCATGTGGATTGCTTTAAGTTATCCAAATGCTGCCTGCTAAGTAGTGGTTTCAAGGAAAGGTACAGTTATTCTACTTGAAAGAAAGCAGGTATGACCAACAATACTACTGAAATATTATACATCAGAAACGATATTTAAACTGTGCGCGCCAAATCACATCCCATATGTTATATGGAAATGGAAATGCTACAACTTTATAGTTTTAAAACTATAAAAAAGGCCTACAGGTAGAAGAGACTTACAGATTTGATTCTGTGCTTATACTTAAAATATTTGTACGCAACAACAAATGTACATTTCTCAGAACAGGTATGAAAAGGCTCATAGGCTTATCAGTGCCATTTCTGCAACAAAATATCTCTAAGCATATCAATACTCTATTCCCAAAAAGATTATATTTAAGCTTTGATCAGTTCAGATTCTGAAACTTGTCCCACAGAAAAAGAAAAGAACATCACATCTAAAAGATTCAACAGCAAAATCCAACACAATTACTATTTTTACTTGAATATAAGACGAGGGTTTTCACTGGCTATTATTAAGCTGCTGGTAGAGGCAGCAAGAGATCAGTCATGGAAAACAACGATGAAGGTGTGAGAGAGAGAGAGAGAGAGAGAGAGAGAGAGAGCGAGAGCCCCGTGCCTGGAGGTATGGCAATAATCAGGCCAGCATTCAGAGAAGTTGCCAGAACAAGCTCTGACACCCTCCCTTGGAGCCAAAAAAAATGCTGATGGGAACCTACAACAAGACTAGGTCAACATAGCCCATCTGATTAACTTATAGTGCCCATTATGCTCAGACCCCCTCAGCACCAACTCTTCGTCAAGTCATGGTAAACCATTACATCAAATACCTTTCAATTTCCTCTTCACTCACACAGCTAAGCAGTGTCTTTCTTTCCCATTTCCAATTACTTCTGTTTCTTCATAAGCCTTAAATGTCTGGCAAACATCACCAAACTTCTATGTAGCTGAGAGGCTCTGCCACCCCATCTCTCAGCCTATCACATGTGATCAGTGTGGCCCTTACTTCTATGGGGTAGAAATGGACCAGGCACCCCTGTGCCTCATCTGCATATACATTTTTGGAGTGTTCCAAGACTTTTGACAAGAATGCATGGTTCTAGTTGTGAGCGGGAATTAATTCCAAGTTTCAGTGAAACAAAGAACTTTAAATAAAACCAATCAGAGATCATTTATAAGAATATTAGAACCAACCATCTATAAACATTGGGTGTAGGCTAGAAGGGAATTTGGAGAACTCAGCAAATTCAAGAAGATTTGCTGTTAATCTGCGTGCCGCCATCCTCTCACCTCTCAAGTCTCCCCAGCCAATACAGGTGAGAATCTACGTTTTGCTGTCACAGGTAGCCAGAATGACTTTGGGATACATGGTTGTTTTTATGTTTTAAAGTGCAAGCAAATAAAAGGCTGGGGTGTAGATCTGTTTCTGCCTCTTTATCAGAAGCCAGCTCATAAGGTTACCTGTAATCTGGGTAACAACTTTTGGTTCTTGATTAATACCATGAACGGTTTGTATTATGTATAAGTACAAAATTGGTGCTCAAAAGTGTGTTAAAGGAATACCTGTGTTAAAATTTTCAGCAATCAGAGTTAGGGCCACAGCAGTTTCCTGTTCTTCTCTGCAGTTTCTGCCCCTCTGTCCCTTTTGCACCCCCCTTACTGTCACATGCAGCTCACCTTCACATTGTGCTTGGGGAGTGAACAGAGCCAGAGTAGGGTCTGACAGTAAAGCGGGGGGGGGAGGAGAAAAGCACACAGAAAGGCTGCAGGGGGAAGAAATTTGGAGGGGTAGAGAGAGGGGGGGGGCACCCGACACCACCTGCCCCATCATTACTTTCCCTGCTGTAGCAGTGGGAAGAGGAAGAATTCAAGACAACACTCCAATAATTAGATTTTACACCTGGAAAATTACAATACATTTATAATATTTCTACATATAGAGTCTAATGGGAGGGGTGTCTTATATTCAGGGTCATCATGTATTTGAATAAATATGGAACTCACAGGCATAAGTAGCATATGCATTTACATTCTTGAAGGATCAAAACCTTAGCGTGTCAAAACATTAAGCCAAGTTACTTACCAAAATAGAATTCTTCTGATCGACAATCCAAGCTGGCAATGCAATACCAAAGCTTGTAGCTGGAAAAGAAATCAAAAGGTAAAAAAGTTAATTATATAATGGCAAAGGATTCTTTTAAAGTCAACAGGAGTTTTTAGTAATAGCCTGCATCTGCACTGGTATTTGTCATGGAAATTCTAACAAATTTAGCCAATTATAAAGAGAGATTAAGAACAAGTCTGCTCATGTATCCAGAGAGTTAACAAATTAAGAATTTTCATTTAATGTTTCCAAACTACTTGTAACTTGCACAATACAAATATGCATTATAACACTGGCCCTCAAACTGTGATGCATCAAATGACAGGTTTGCTGCAGTCTGGTTGGTCATATTCCAACACTTCCATTTACTGCTGCTTCTAAAGGTCCTAGCAGCTGTTAATTTAATCATGGGATCTGACCTCAGATCCCAACAAATTATATATCCTGCCAAGCCAGATATTGCACTGAAACGCATGTGATTTTGGGGATCCAGGATCAGATTGCATTGCACGTCTACTAGCGTGAGGAGAGCCCTATTTTGAGGGCTTGGTCCCTGATCCAGGGCTCCTCTTGCACCTAGACTTTTTAAATGCTTGCTGAGCAGCCCAGCAACAGGGAACTGACGGATCAGAACCAGCTGAAGTTCAACACTGAGAAGTAAAAAGTGCTTTATCTGGCAACAAACAATCCCCAACATCCTTATAGGTTCGGTGGCGCCAAACTGACTAGCACCACAACTGAAAGGGACCTAGGGATAATAATAGACCAAAGCCGGCAGTGTGATGCTGTAGCCAGCAGGGCAAACAATACTCTGGCATGCATCAACCTATTCATCTCAAGTAAAACCAAGGAAGTGATTCCTCCACTTTACTTAGCATTGGTGAGATCGCAGCTGGAGTACTGCATCCAGTTCTGGGCGCTGCACTTCAACAAGGACGCGGAAAAGCTTATAGTATCACAGTAGCTAGGGTCAGGAAGCACCTGAACAGATCATCTAGCCTGACCCCCTGCCACAGGCAGGAATGAATGCTGGGTTCACAAGACCCCAGACAGGAGATCATCTAACCGTCTCTTGAATTTGCCCAAGGTAGGGGCAAGGACCAGTTCCCTGGGAAGTTGGTTCCAGATTTTGGCCACCCTAACTTTAAAATATTGCCTTCTGATCTCTAACCTAAACCTATTCTCCATCAGCTTATTACCATTGTTCCTTGCCACCCCAGGTGATGCTGGGGAGAAAAAGGCTCTACCTATTTGCTGTTGATCTCCCCTGATGAGTTTGTAGGCAGCCACCAGGTCTCCCCTCAGCCTCCTCTTGCTGAGGCTGAACAGGTTCAGGTCCTTCAGTCTCTCCTCGCAGGGCTCACATAGAGGGGGAGTATCACCTCTCTGGACTGGCTTGAGATGCACCTTTGGATGCATGACAAGGTATGGCTGGCCTTGCTGACTGCGGTCTGGCTTTGGCGGCTCATGTTCATCTTGGAGTCAATAATGACTCCAAGATCCCTTTCTGCCTCTGTGCTTTCAAAAAGGGAACTCCCCAGCCTGTATGTATGCTGTGGATTCCTTCTCCCAAGGTGCAGCACCCTGCATTTATCTACATTGAACCCCATCCTATTCTCATCTGCCCACTTTTGTCATCTGTCTAAAACTATTTGCAGCCTCTCTCTCCCTTCGAGTGTGTCCACCTCGCCCCACATCTTAGTGTCATCAGCAAACTTGGACAGCGTGCTTTCCACCCCCTCGTCCAAGTCGCTGATGAAGACGTTAAACAGTGCGGGCCCGAGGACCGAGCCCTGGGGAACCCCACTGCTCACATCTCGTCAGGCAGAGTACAACCCGTCCACCACTACTCTCTAGGTGTGCCCCATCAGCCAATTTTTTACCCATCCAACTGTGTAGGTATCAATGCCATAGTCGCTTAATTTATTGATGAGGATGGGGTAAGAGACAGTGTCAAAGGCCTTCTTAAAGTCTAGAAATACTACGTCCACGGCAACACCATCATCCAAGGATTTAGTTACTTGGTCATAAAAGGCTTGAGATAGTCCAGAGAAGAGGCACCCATATGATCAGAGACTTGCAAGGCAAGCCAAATGAGGAAAGGCTGAGGGACTTGGGTCTCTTCAGCCTAAAAAAAAGAGAAGGCTGAAAGGGGACTTGGTAGCAGCTTATCGCTATATCAGGAGAATACATCAAGGGCTCAGTGAAAAACTGGTCAGCAGGGCACCCTTGTGGAAAACCAGGAATAATGGCCACGAACTCCTAGAATACCATTTCAGTCTTAACACTATGAAAAACTTCTTCACAATTAGGCTGTCCACACTGTGGAATAAACTCCTTCCAGAGGTGGTGCAATCACCCTGGAAATCTTCAAGAGGAGATTGGACAGTCACCTCATTGGGATCACCTGACCTCAGTTGTCTTTCCTGCCTAGTGCAGGGGGGCTGGACCTGATGATCTTGCAAGGTCCCTTCCAGTCCCTTACAATCTATGAACTGGTTCCCCCATGGAGGGTTGAATTCAGCTTGCCAGCATGCCCCCACCATTAGATTCTATATGTGAAAAAGTTATAAATTTGTTATAATTTTCCAGGTGTAGAATCGAATAATTAGAGTGTTGCCTTGAATTCAGCTTGCCAGCATGCAGGGAACCCAGGCCCACGATCCCAAGCATACTGTGTGCTAGCGTAGCCTGTCATTAGGGAACCAATTCCCTGGTACTGGGCTGTACAGTGTGCTTTTCAAAGCACAGGGCCTGGGTTCCCTGCATGATGGCAATCTGAATTCAAGACAACACTCCAATAACTAGATTCTACACCTGGAAAATTATACCAAATTTATAATTTTTCCACATACAGAATCTAATGGGAGGGGCGGGGCTGCGTGCTGGCAAATTGTGTGCTAGCGGAGCTTGTCATCACGGAACCAGTTCCCTGATACTGGGCTGCACAGTGTGCTTTTCAAAGGGACAAAGGGCACCTGTGTACTGACTTCAGGGCTGCCCCGGGGTCTGGAACATAGCTGACCCCTGCAAGGTGCACCATGCAGCCCAGCATCAGTCTGCACAGCAGAGCTTTAAATGTCGCAGCAGCACTGGGAGCCCAAGGTCAAATGTTAGCTTCCCAATCTCAGGTTCCCTACATGCCCAGCATGTTCAAAGGGTATGCATACAGCTGGGCTGCCCAATGGCACCAGGAGCCCTGGATTGAAGAGCCACTCCCTAATCTTAAATTTGTGCTCCGACACGTTCATGCCACATGTTCATATTAAAATGTGATACAAACCAGTTTTTGTGGCTGCTTTGTCATTTCATCATACCATAAACTGCTTGAATGTGTGGTATGTAGCAATTTATGGTCCAATTAACATATTAGCCGTGCCATAAATGTAATGTCTGCCAAGGGCCTACTGTTTGGCAGGTGCATACACACTTAAATACCTTCCCAAGATGAATCTACCTAAACAACTGTCATAGCACCCACAGGTTTATGATCTGGGAGGTGATCTGGGAAACTGCAAATTGTCTATTAAGTTACGGTTCACAATATAAAATTGTTGGAGATACTCTACTCTAAATATTTTTGCACCATTATTATGGAATTCTATGCCGCTAACTTGCTTAAAGGAGGGTTCAATCTTTGGCAGCAGTGCCCTGTGGTCTCTGCAGGAGTTTTGGTGCCTTTCACTTGGTGGCCCTTGAAGACTACTTTCACTAGGCTTAGCAGCCAGGTAGGTAATGTACAGTAGAACACTAAAACTGATATTGGCTTCTCACAACAAAGAACATATCAAGCATCCAGGAAGATGGGTGGTAAGCATACAAATATGCTAGTGTCTCATTACTACTAAAACCAAGAAAACAACGTTAGTGACAACAGAATTAGCGATCAAGGCTAAAAAGGTAGACATAATTGAATCAGTCCAGACCTCGTAAAAAAAAATCTGGTTTTGTACAATAAAATCTTTTTTCTGTATGTAGTTTAATTGAAGCTGTTCACCTATATCCAACTATGCATACAGTTCTTGCAAGGTCAGATACAGTTTGTGAAGTATTTTATTAATAAAAATCACACGCTATTTTCATATTTCAACTATTGGACTCAAATTTGTAGGTGGTTTCTTTTTTTTTTTTAGATTATAGCAATATATTAATATTTTTAAGACAATAACCATATGCAAACATAACTAGTTTAAATATTGCTTTGTGCACTTTATGTAAGCCCTCACTGTAACTACTACTCAAGATAAGGAGTCAGATACCGTTTAACTACTTCCAGTGAAGTAGTACCTGAACCTAAGGTTACAGTATCTTAAGTACTGCAGAAGACTGATCCTGGCTGTTAGAATTCCCTTGAATGTCCGACAACAAAATGCTGGCAGCATAGAGTGTAATAGTTCATAGGCATGAATCCTGGAATAAACAGTCCCACTTAATTGAAAACCTGCTCTCATGTATTTAAAACCTTCAGAAAATGTAGTGCATTATAGCCTGGAGTCTCACTTCAGCATAACTTCATTTTATTAATATATGTGATATTATACACACAAAGAAACTTGAAAATAGGTTACCATCACATTTTAAAAGTATTTATAAGATAATATTATTTTTTGACCCTCTATACCATAAAATATTGGCAGCTTTCTCTGATAAGTTACTGAAGTAGGCAAGTAGTAACACCTCTGCAATTTTCTCTAAAAAAAGTTCTAAATTGTTTTTAAATCAATCAGGCAAACCTTTCCTGGTTCCCCAATTCTCCTAGAAGCCTTATTTGTAAAATCTGACAAGCTGAGAACTAACTTGACATGTTCCTTCAGCCAAATGAATACAGTTATCCTATATCCATTGAGAAATGAGCAGGACTCAAACCAGCTGCTGTGGCTCAACAGCTATTAGTAGGAGTGAAGTGTAAAAGAGAGATTATCACTTAAATTTTTTACCTTGTGGCCCATCTGGATTGCCAAATTCTTCCCAATTTTTTCGAGATTCTTCGTCAGTTAAACTAATTTTAAAGAAAATAAACAGCAAGTTAGTGGAAAGTATCTCTACATTAAAAATGTAGCATATCAAGTCCTGTTAAACAGATTTTGGAGATGGTGTTTTGATGGTCTAAAAATGATAAAATAGCAGGAGAAAGATCAATACTTCTAACTGCTCTAAAAATCAGTCTGCTTGCACAGATTTGCCCGAAATTCAAGGGCATTCAACCCATAAGTGTGAAAGTACCTTAGAGGCCCTTAAAGGGGGAGAACTTTAAAGTGGCAGTGCGCAGGATAATTGGGTGGAATGAACTGTTATGGTGCCTGCTGCCATGCTGGATTTTTCATCCTTGAGGCCATGTATATTCTTCTGAACACACCTAGAGCAGGGGTAGGCAACCCCCACCCAGCATGGGTGCCAGAATGTGGCATTTGAAAGCATTTTGCTTGGCACACGCCTCAAGGCTGCCCTGCCACAACAAGGATCAGGCGCCCTCATTGCTCCCCATCATCTGCTCCTGGCATGCCAACATCTTACAAGTCAAGGTCACAGGTGTTTTTGGCACTGTGTCCAAAAATGTTGCTGATCCCTGACCTAGAGTTATACGTTTCTTTTTTAATTAAAAAAAAAAAAAAAAAAATAAGACTGCTGTTGCCCAAACCATAGACTGTCACAAAAAAGATAATGAAATGTAATGTAAATAATGTATTCTAAACAGGCCCAAACTTGGGTGTTTTGCCTGGGTATTGTTGTTTGGAAGAATTACAGGAAGAACAGATCCATTATTAAAGAGTAGTTTGACTGAAAGATTTGTATTAACTCAAAAATGGCTTCAGAAAAAAGAATGAACAAATGAATAAACCTTTAACCTAAAGAAAACTGGTTTAAAAATACCAATTTGTACATGGATAGAAGTCATGTACAAAGAACATGACCTACTGCAATCAAATCTTGGAATATACTATACTCCTTGTAATACAAGACAGTTTTATACAGAAATGTTTCTTCTAAAATTGGTCTCTATCTTTAATCAAAGTAAACAAGTAAAAAGCTCTTGTAGGCACCAAAGACATCTGTAAGGTCAGAATTAAGCATCAGAAAGTTTGGGTACATCTTGCATCAGAGGCCATCTTATTTCAAAAGAACTACAATAAACATGCTGATAAAATCCCGCCATTTGAAAATCATGCTGCATGCAAATTAGCACATTAAAAACTGTGTTAACTGTTCAGAGAAATTGGCTCTGAATGTATGGACATGGAAGCATGTTGTATCGGAACCATAACTGTTCAAAGTTATGGCTCCCATACAAGAAGTTATAATCAGCCTATAAAGCAGGCTGTCCAACTTCGGTATGCCCCCCAAAGATTCTTCTCCATTACATGGACTGCATTAGCAAAACAAACCCTGCCCCCACCTCCCTGTGAATCCCAGCCCCCCCCCCACCAGCAGCACATGGCCCCCACCACACAAACTGCATATGTTAACTGATCATGGGCCTCAAGCAGCCCATGGGCTGCCAATTGGCGATCCCTGCTGTAAAGCTACTTTCATCTGTTTTTCACATTTTCAGCCACGTAGTTGTTACATTAGTTTCTTCTCTCCCCAAGAAGCTTATCTGAACTAAATAGTTCATTCTAAATTGCAGCAAAAACAAAATGAAACTTCAGGTTTTTGCTTTAACTCAGTGGTTCCCAACTGGAGTTCCATGGCAACCAAGGGTGCCGTGAGATCCCTTCAAGAGGCTGCAACACGGGTACTGCTGCTGCAACAGCAGCCGCCAGTTAACTGCCCATGTGCTCCTCCTGATCAGCCTAAAGCATGCAAGAGCTGGCTGTTGCTGTGTAACCCGTCCTGATCCCCTACACCCTTCCCAGGAACAGAGGTGCATGAGCCAGTTCCACTCACGTGCCTCTGTTTGCAGAAGTGTAAAGGGGGTTGGATCAGGAAGAGCTGCACAGCAGAAGGCAGCACCTGCCTGCTTTAGGCTGATCAAAACCCTAATGTCTAATAGAGCGTGTACATGCTACAGCCCTTCCTGGGCTAGCTATCCAGCAGTGCAGGGGGTACTTCTACCTGGAGGCAGCCAAACCCAACTGAGAAGCACCAAGAGTGGTTCTCAACCAGGCATACTACTGCATTCAAAGAAGTGATGGAAGGATGCCGACTGAAAAGATTGAGAATCACTGCTCTAATTAGAAAATATATTTCCCTCTACGGTAAAACCAAGCAGCATGGTCAGCTGAATGCAACTAGTGCAATAAAATCAATAGATTCATATAACAGCAGCACCAGGAGGCCTAACAACCCAATCCTAAACATAACTATCCCTGCCTCGATTTAAGTAAGGACAAAAAGGCTTATCCACATTTTATAGACCTAAAACAAGGAAGTGACGCTGCCAAAGGAGCCTGTACAGAGCAGGTCTCTTGAGTGCAAATACAGCCTCTTTACTATGAGAATAAAACATATATGCTTGTTTGTTCTGTTCAAATTCTATATAGGTGAAGTAGATCAGAGGCTCTGATCTCCAGCTATTAAGGGGGCTCAGCAACAGCAAAAAATTCTATATAATATCTATCATTCCTGAAGAATCTATGAAAACTAGGGAAATCTTAACCTGGAAAATCCATCTCAAAAAAGTAAAAGTTAATGTGGTGGCAGGTCATTTTATCTTACCGTCTCATAAGCCACCAGTAGAAGTTTGTTCACTTGCTATAATCAAAAATACTGGCTGTGTTAGGTCCAACATGAAGAAAGCCATAAAGAAGCATTTTAAAATATAATGCAGTTTAAAATAAAATAGTTTGTTTCACTTAAGTCTAAAATTTATGCTTCTTAAACAAGAAATGAATTCATGTCTCATTAAAACTTTGAACGCTCTTATACAAACTTCAGTCTTAAGATTTTAATTAAAACCTCCTGGCTAAAGACCATGGTTTTAAAATGGATAGCATTCATGAAAATTATAAAACTCTTAACCCTTCATCCAAATTTTTGTAACAGAGATCACTTTTAAAACAGCTCATTTTTAAGCAAGCCAGTCAAATATTTC
>NW_005842404.1:1208437-1239825 GCF_000455745.1 Alligator sinensis | reverse complement strand
AGCAGGACAGAAGCCAGAAAAAGAATAGATGTTGCATGAGTGAATACCTACAAATAGAACAAAGAAAAAAAGGAAGAAAAAACCCATAAACAATATATTTCAATTGCAACTTTGTCTTTCAGAAACATATATTTTTCAGAAACAATATATAGGCCATATCCTCCTTCAACTAAAAAAAAATAATTGTAAAAATAGTAGGGCTAAATACATTTTCATAAAAGCATGTCACTCAATATTTGCTACCACAAACAATATGTTACAGTTGTTCTTTAAGAGCTGTCTTTATACCTATATCCTTGCATGACATGGTGCCCCAGTATTGATCTACCTTGAAAAGCCATATATTCATTGCAAAGGGGAGAGTATTTGTAAGAATATCATCTGTTGACACAGAAGTAACATGCCACATACCTTTGTTCCTTCTCTATCACAGTTTTGAATTAAAATCAAAATTCCAAGGTAAAAAGAAAGGGCAGCAGGTGGCATAAATCTACCTACATGATTCTTGAACAGTCACTAGTCAAGCAATCTCTTTGTGCTCAGTATACATCTGCGGGAAGTTAACAAGTCCATCAAGCAGCAACTATGAGGCATGTTCCAGTTAAATATGGCTTGTTCTTCCAAACTAAGCACTGCAGCACATTATATCCAAGAGAAAGCATGGACTTCTGCCAAACTGCTTCCATGTCCCAGAGCAAGGCCAGAAGTTTAGCCATGAACAACATGGAAGTTTCATCCACGGCCACAGTACTTTGAATAAGGTGTTTAAGATATTAACTGCATTTCAGTGGCTAAATGAGCCTGAAGAGTGAGCTTTCTGAAAAAAGCATCCAGCTTATATCCTTACCTGCCAACAAGAGCCAGAAAGGGATGTTTTGTTGCTCTTGGCAAGTTTCTGCACTATGGAAACTACTATAGGGTCTGCTAAAAGATGCTGTAATGAGTTGCTGATTGCCAAAAGGTTGGGGAAAAGGAAGCATTCCGCTTCCCAGAAGCGTCAGAAGCAGAGAGAGACGTTATTCCTACCACCTTCTACTAGCTCTTTAATGCTAGAAATTAATAAAAAAGGAGAGCACTAAATGCGCCTGCCCAAGTTAAGGAAGCATAAATTAATAATAGCCATGTTTTCTTCCACTATGGCTTGGCAGATCAAAACGTAAAGGAGATCAGACAATTACAGTGCCAAAGTATATGTCTGAGGGTGCTGGCCAGTCCTCCCAACACATCTCTGAAACAGTCTGGGTGCGTCCCCATGAGCGGGAACGTGCGTTTCCACAGGGACTAAGCAGTGACACAATGTGCGGCTCCTACTCATCTGTGGGGAATGCCCATGCATGCATGCTCTGGTGTACGGCATGTTGCCCCATGGGGAGCCTTACCCGGTGTCCTACGGGCTGCAGCCATAGTGATCCAGCAGCAGGGAGCCTGGCTGGCAGCTGGAGTGTGGCTCCAACCAGCCAGGCTCCGGTTTCAGGCGGCACAGGCTGCTGCCACATGTACCACCCTGCTTTTTTAGGCACAGGTTTTTTGGCACAAGGATCTCCTGGTGTCAAAAAACAAAACAAACCCTATGCTGCAAATTAGTCTATGGTGCCACATACTGCATGTACATGGTCATCTGGACGACATACAAGGCAGACTCTTGGGCAAAATGCCATTGCTATATCTGAAAGGCAACTTCCTCAAGTCCCTAAGGGGCTCATCTGATTCATTCAATACTGGCCTTTCCTCTTATGGAATTTTCTAAAGCCAACACTGCCAGTGTTGCAGTTGGCATTGACATAAGTTAGAAAATGGAGGATGGAGTAAATGGTGCTGAAAACTGTCAAAAGCAAACATGATGCTGACAAATTTTTATCCTGGGGTCTATACCTTATTCAGCTAAGCACCTTCCATTCAGGTTCCTGGGCTACAATCAGAGAATCAAAGAAAAGTAGAGTTGGAAGGGACCCCCGGGGATCAATCTAATCCAACCATCTAATCAAGACAGGATCATTCATATCTAAATCATCCCATACTGGTGCTTGTTCAACCTATTAATAAAACTACACAAATGACCCTACTACAAAACTACAGGGTATATTGTTCCAAAACACCCTAACTTGTCACAGGTAAAACAACAGGGCAAGAGTAGTGTCAGGATCCTGTCACTGCAAGAGTTGTTAAAACACATTAGAGAGATCCAGGGAAGAGAGCCATGCTCTTGCTACAAAGAAGGGCAAAAACCCTTTCTGCCTCCAAATATGTTGATCAGTCTGACCGTGCACAGAGGCAAGACCTTCTAATCAGGATCCTCCAAGTTTTAGTCCCAATGAGAGCATCAGCATACTCCAGCCAAAATCCCCAGACTCAGTTGCTACCAACCCCAACAAGTGCTTCTGATGGAAATTAATCCCACTCTCTCCCCCTGACACCTGTAGCAACTGGAAGGGGAAAAAAAAAATCCTTCCCAGTCACATGTGAGAACCAGCAAAGCCCAGAAACATGGGAAAAAACAAAACCCCTCCATTCTGCTCTGCAACTAGGGAAGAACAAAACTCCACCATCACACACCCTAAGTGGAGAATCAAAACACCTCTTTCCATAATCTGACCACCCTCCCCCAAAAATTTATCCCGGTACCTTTAATCTTTCATAACTAAACTGATTGTGGAGCTCCACTTCCTTATCTTGCTGCTAAGCATGTTCTTCTCTAATATCTACCTGCTCTGGGCTACAGAGGTCTTCTCTCTTGGATCTCTCACTGATCAACAGATTTTAGGCCTAATACTAAAGCCTGCATTGCCTGAAGAGTAAAATCATAGGTCTTACTGAAAGGTCTTGACATTCCCTTGACACTCACTGGAGAAACCAGTTGGAGGTACAGATTTCCCTCACTTTATGCTGTACGTGCATTCCTGGAAAACAACACAACTTGAACTCGCATAAAGGGAACCCACTTTATAATGTAACAAATAGGGATACATTTGAAGTCCTCAACTGTACTGACCCATTTCTACCACTTTTACAAGACAATTTTGGTAGTCACCAACAGCAGACAGTACACACAAGCACGGGGCACTACATAATGGGGATGGCAACTACAGAAACATGTCATGGATGAGTGAGGGGCAAAGATCTACACAAGAAACTATATTTTGGTGCACATCACTCCCACAATGTACCGCACAAAGCATCTGACTGCAGGCTTCCCACACCAATCACATAAGAGTGAATTTACCTTGCATACAACAAATTTTTGGTATAAAAAGGATGGTCGCGTAAGAACAAATTTGCTCATACAGAACCCGCATAAAACAAGGGAAACCTGAATGGTATAGGTCAGTGTGTCTGTCTCCAGAGTTGCTACTAGAGATGAAAAGGCCTAGAAAAAAAACAGAAAAATTTCAGAAAAAAAAAAGTTTTCTTCCCGTTTTTTTGAGGACTTTTTCTGGGTTTTTTTCTGAAAAATTGGAAAAATTGAACATTTTTTGAAAAATTAAAAAAAAAAAAAACTTCTTATGAAATATTTTCTTTTCAAATGATGAATAAAATGTTTAAGACAAGGTATTCATATTTTGGGGAGTAAAGGGTAGCAATATGTTTTCTAATAGCTATGTAAGAGGAAGACTTTTATGTAAGACCATCTATATTATCAGATCATTACAATTCCTGTACACTGAGGACAAGCAGTACAGTACAACTCTCAAATGCAAGAAGAAGATGCATTTCTGCCATTTTCACAAGAGAAGGAAAAAGGATTCAGTGCCTTCTTTGCTGGTGGACTTCCTCTATTGTTGACTTTTGATCTAGAGGTTGGCTGATCTGCTCCTGTCCTCCTGACTAGGCCTCAAAGGACTGAGAGTGGACACTGGCAGCAGCATCCATTTGTTCTTGTAGAGATTAGAAACAAGGAACGTATTGCCCTGCTTGCTCAAAAGCCTCAGGAGAGGAAAGAGCACAAGTCTAAAGGTTTTGGAGTTGCAAGGAACCTGCCTTCTCCTGGCCCTGTGACCTTGAGATCCACAGAAGTACAGAAGCAGCACAAAGGAGCTGAAAGAAAGTATACTTCTTAATTGAAACTACATTTTAGCTGCATTAGTATATTTTTTATAACTTATGTAATTTATAATTGAATTCCTACCAATCTTACATTTTGTGACAAATCATCCAACCTTAGCAGTGAGGTAAGCCCTGCAGGGCAGGGAAGTTGTTCAGTTAACTCTGAGGAGGCCTCTCCTCCATCCATTACTAAATTTGTACACACTGTAGCTTAGTGTTTGTTTATATGCGCAAGCTAGCCACTAAATTACATGTTTCTTTTTTCTCTCTCAGCAAAATGGTAAGACCAACTTCTAGCATATAGAAGCATTTCCACACTGCAAGTTATTCTGAGGAAAAAAAAAAAGTGATTTGCAAATATTGCCAAATGCTACTGGGATGACCAAACACATCCCTGTATGTAAGAAGTGTCTTGCAGACATTAAAAAATCCTTCATGGATGTGAGGAGGAGATAGATCATGATGAGGAAAGTGCAAGTAGCTCTTTCCAACATTCTCAATCCAGAAGTCCTCCTACTGCTGCTGCTGCTTCTTCTATAACTTCAGCATCACAAAGGGTTGCCTAATTAACATCCTCAAGTAACCAAATATTGCAACCAACTGTATGTAAAAGACTCTCAATAGCTTCATTTGTAGACAAGATGACACCTGAAGATCAGGAAAAAAAAAAACTGACCAAGCTCTTGCAAGAGCACTATATTCTTCTGGGATGCCATTGTCAATAACTGAAAATGCATACTGGCAGAAAGCTTTTGAATTACTAAGACCATCATACTGTTTGCCTAGCAGACATTCTTTGAGCCTCTTTTAGAGTCCCAAAGCCTCTTTTAGAGTCAGAATATGAACTTGTAATGCAATCTGTGCAATGAAAAATCAAATCAATGAAGCAGTCTTGCAGTACTTACAGATGGATGGACAAACGTGCAGGGAAAAGGAATCATAAAATTTGTGGTGATACCTCAACCAGTTTTTTTTTTATAGAAGCATTGAAACAGGAGAAAAAAGGCATACTGCAGTGTCAGTAATGAAATATGTGAAGTCCTACAGAATATTGGGAGTGGTAAAGTATTTGCTTTGCTGACTGACAATGCAAGTAACATGAAAGCAGCATGGGAAAACATAACAGATAAATATCCACATTACTGCAATCGGATGTGCATCCCATGGGCTAAACTTGCTTCTTAATGACATCATGAAGTTGGAAACTCTGCAAAAGATCTATAGAAGATCAAAAGAAGATATAAAACATGTAAAAGCTACTCATATTGTAGTTGCAGTCTTTAAGAAGCAGCAGGAAGAAAAGAATGCAAAGAATAAAATAGTGACACTCAAACTCTGTAGTAAGTTTACTAAAAAACAAAGAAGCTGTTCAAAAATTATTAATAATTGAGGATCTTAAAGTACCCAGAAATGTAAGGAACATTGTACTTGATGAGGACGTCTTCTGAGTTCAGCTGCAAAACTCCCTCAACATTCTAAAGACAATTTCTTCAGGAATCTCTGCATCTGAATCAGACAGTGCACTTTTGTCAGACATTCCTTACCGAATGGCCCAAATAAAATCAACTGTTTTTGAAAACCTAAGTGTATCTCTGCTTACAAGTACAGATGAAAGAAAAGTGAAAGACTTTATTAACAGACAGGAAGAATTTTGTTGCCAATCAATTCATGCTGCTGCAAATCTCTTGGATCCAAGATTCAAAGGCAGAAATGTTAGTGATGACAGCACTGCTACTGGATTACAAAACAAGCAACACACTTAGGACTTCATGTTGGAAAGGTACTTTCAAATGTTGCAGAATACAGAACATTTTCAGGTATTTGGTCCAGGAATGCAGTCTGGGATTCTGCCAAGCATATCCCTCCTGCAACATGGTGGCAAGGCCTTTACACAACACAGCCTCCGACTCCTCTTGCTTCTCGCCTATTTCAGATTCCTCCATCTTCTTCAGTACGTGAAAAAAACTGGTCTATGTTTGGAAATACTCACACCAAATCAAGAAATAAACTAACATGTGGAGGAGTAGAGAAGCTTATCTCAATCTGGGCAAACCTTCAGTTTTCAGAAGTCCATGAAGATGATAAAAATGAAGGAGCAAAAGAGTCAAACTGCTGATAGTGATAGCTCAGAAAATGAGACTGATTAGGCAAAGTTTCATGTAGCAAAATTGTATTCAATGAGTGTTGGGTTTTTTCCTTTTCCCCCTCAGCTCTCTCTCTAAAAATGAGGCTTTCTGTATCTGCTTGACACTGTGGAGGAGACTAAGTCTAGAATCTATAACAACTTCTTTTGTTTTACTATAATGTTGATGGTTTCTTCTATTTTCAACTTTAATTTTTGCCTGCTTCTCATAAACTGGCAAAAACTAAAAGATGCTGGGTTCCTTTAAATTCAGCAGCTTGGAGCTCCATTTGTAACAAAAATTAAAAACATTTTAAAGTAAATCTGTAAATTAGTAAATCTGTAATTATTGTCTGAATAAACTATACTTTTAAATGTAATAAATATACCAAACATGATAATTTTATGAGCAAACCAAGTTATACATAATACATTTTATGTTCTTAAAGTAGCAAAGTGAATTTAGATCTGTAATGGGTGCTAAGAATATAATTATTGCATATATTTAATTTTTTCCCCAAAATTTCCATTTTTTTCCATGGCTTCAAAGTTTCTGGAAATTTTACATCTCTAGTTACTGTTCAAAATGACACAGCTTTTTATATTCTCTGAGGGGCTCGACTCTTGCAGGGAGTTACTCAATGTGAATGACCTCCAAACTAATTTACAATATGCTAAACTGTATGCAAGAGACGAGTAAGGTAATAAGAAGCAACTCTATGACAGAAGATGTAAAGTTTTTAACTCATTCTCTGTAGCAGACATGAAAAAATTAGAGTAAATGGGGGGGTGCACTTTAATTCAGACTGAGACACTGGACTTCAACTGCAGACATCCTCCAACACACAGATTTCAAGAAAATACCAGGGTGTAAGGTCAGAAACAGCAATCCCACCAGTGGAGAAAATGCTCAGCCACCTGAAAAAGTAAGAGGTTTTTCTGTTTTGTTTTTTAAAGTGTTCTGCTGTTGCTACTGCCAACTTATGACTCAGTGATGCACATTTTTCAAAGCAGAGGCCTGAGTACCTCTGTGTTCTGAATGAACTTGCCATGGAACATGTAAAAGTTGTTAATATTTGAGTGGGAAAAAATACAGCTTTGAAAATATCTATACCCATTTGACTTCTCTTTACTGTGAACTGTAGTCATTACACTAAGCACATTCAATGGAACTGTTTCCTTCCAGAAAAAAGCACAAAAATCTGCTCATTATTGTATGCTTTGAAACTAGTAATTTGTAGTCATACAAGACGACTGATGAAAAGAATTGTGATATTTCAAGACTCCTGAAAATAATTCTCAGGCCACTGGAAAGCCTTAGTATTTTATGAATTAAATGAAACAAGAGGAGGAAAGAAAAGGCATTTTAGCTGCTGAAAGCAGGGAAAAAAGAATGGCAGCTCCAAAAATCAGCAGGGTCTGGACTGAATGTTCCAATCAAGTAAGTCCTCAAGCAAATAAGCATTTACTGGCCATCGGTGCCCCGACTTCCCAAGAACACTAACTGTGCAATTGTTTCATTTTTTTAAGCACTCAGGGAGTTCTTTTAAGGCAGCAAATCCAGCAGTTGGAATACAGGCCAGGAATCATCACTGCTTTATTCATGACCATGGGTAAAAAGGTCTGTGCCCCATTTTGCCCCATCTATAGAAGTACATAGATCACAAGGTCATTGAGGCAAGCTGAACAGTTTTAGAGGCTCTATAAGCCAAAACTATTACTAAGCCACTGTGTAAAGCATGACAAAGACATAGCAACTACAAAAACAAGTCAGTCATTCTAAATCCAGTCTTGGCAATATCCCAAATAAGGACAGAAAAAAACAGGATATTTTAGTCACCCCTCCTAGGAACACACTTCCAGAAATAAGATCCCTTCTGCAAAGAGGCTGTGTGTTTAGAACACCCAAAACGCTGTAGGTCTGTCCTTGTCCTGGCAGGTTTACAGTTTACAAGCAAATGTCAGAGACAGATGGAAGGGAAAAGACGATGTTAAAAGAACAGTGATACACGGTTGTATGTTTTAGCTATGTATACATAACTTGCAGATTTCAAATGATAGGGAAAACAATAAACAAGAGTATTGTTGACCCTAAGAGACCACTCACAGCCATTGACAACTGACAATTTAACATTACAAGGAGGGCAATTTTTCCCAAGCCATGTCACTAAGACTTCTTTCAAAGTTTTGCAAAATCAGAATAATTTAATTTAAGAATTTAAGAAATGTGTTCCACGTAATTTCTTAAACTGTGGTCTTCACTAAAGAATCTGAGCACCTTCCAATAGTTCAAGCAGCATAAAGAATCTACTATCAACCAAACTTTAGCTCCACCCTCCCTGAGCAGATCTAAAGAAATTACTGGATGATAGATCTGTTAATATCAGTTGAACAAAATGGCTGGAGATGTTTCCTCTGGCATCTCTAAACTAATAATAGTGGATGCCAGGGAGGGTAATGAATGTAGCATAGTTCACCCTAGATATATCTGGTTCAATGCTCTCCCTATAAAGCACCCGCTCGTCACTGACAGAGATAGGCCTGTGTGTTTTGCCCGGAGAAACATGGGCCTAGGCCCACCAAGAAAGCCATAAACTTTCCTAAATCTGAGGCCACTAGGTACATAACAATTGATTACTTGGGACAACTAAAGCAAAAACGGGGACAAGCGTGTGAGTCAAAGGTTAATAATGAATGCTCCAAGGCAAGGGATGCTGAGGGCATAATGGCTAGCACCCATGAGCCTGAGTCCAAGGGCTAGCACCCAGTGATGCTGCTCTGAAACATGCATGAAAGAGGGGCAGGACAGCCCCATAATCACCTAGGTTCCCACTGGCCAGAGCCTCCTTCCTGGGCTGATAAATGGCTAGCTTAGCTGAAGTCAAGAGGAGGTTGACCAGGAGGTCCCAGGATTTGGTGAGGCTAGAGATGGTGAGTGCATAAAAGAAAGGGTGTGGTGAGAATTGTAGCCAGAACTTCAGCAGGAGGGTCCTGAGGAAACAGTTAAGGGGCTGCAACTTGGCACACTTGAGGCATGTGCCAAAATCTCTGTGTTGACGTAAGGGGCAGGTGTCAGGGGAGCCCACAAAGCGTGCCAGATACACCCATGGAGAAGACTCCATGTAGGAATAACCAGCTCAGGTCCTTGGTGGCTCATGGGCTGAGAATGGAATACAGGCTGATCCACTGGGGGCCGACCCTCACCAACGGTATCCCATCACTTGGTGTCTGGGCAGGACATGAGGACAGGATGACGGAACATGTGAATGGAGCACAAGTGTGCAGAGTCCCACCCATGCCTGCAGCCACTCAGAAACTCTGACTTGCAGATGGTTCCAGTTCTCCAGCAGGGAAGAGTGGCTGGGGAACAAGTAGGCCCCCAAATAGAGCAGCAAGCCGGCGTTCCACTAGATGCCCTGGAGCACAAGTGGGAGCAAGCCACCATTACCCACCATCGTGGCAGAGCTCTTGACCCAGCTGATCCAGGCAGAGGAGGCCAATGAGTAGATGGACTGGCAGGCCTCTGAGATAGAGGGACCACTAGGTGTCACCCAGTATGGCACTTTTTATGTTCTTATCTGCCATCATCTTGGCACCATAAGTCCTGCCTCCTGACACCCTCCTCACTTTCCCCCACACCCCCCAGCTTTTGCCACCAGAAGTCCCTCCCTTTGAACTGAAAGTACTTCCATTTATTTTCCTCATCCCCACATTGTAGTACAAAGGGGATCTACCGTTAATAAAACTTTACTCCTTTGACAAAAGAAGTCCCTCCCCTTGCCCTGGAAGCAGTTCTGTTTTTGTCCCCTCCCGAATATAAGCAACCTCCACCCCCTCAATCAGAAGTGCTGCCATCTTGTCACTGAAGGCCCCTTGCCTGGAAGCATTTTCAATTTTTGAACCTGAAAGCACCCACAAGAAAAAGTCCTGCCCCAAAATTTGGAATCCCACCTTCCTAACCCAGCTCTTCCCTCTTAACCACAAGCCCTACCCCCAGGGTCTTCAGAAGTGCTGCCCTCCTAGCCACAAAAGTCAGCCTCCAAAGTTTCCAAAAGTCCCACCCTCATAGCACTGACATCCCACCCTCATGGCTGCAAGGCCCAAGGCCCATGCCTCAGAGCCTCCAGAAGTCCTGCCTCCGTAGCCCAGAATGCTCCATTCACAGATAGCATGTTGCTTTCAGTTTCAGTGGAAGCATGAGCTATCATGGGACCTTTTAAGAACTACCCCCTTCTAGCCTCTCTACAGGGATCCCAGTTCTATAGGATTTGGTGAACAAAGGTGAACCAATGAGGGCATTTTTTTTGAGTGGTGTGACCTATCCAGAAGTGGGGTTTGTGATCCCTCTCACAATTTGCCCTGCCACCCTCACCAATTAACGTGCATTTCAGGAAACGTGCTACATGGGTGACTGCCCCCCAGATTATAAATTTAAGTCCCCCTCATTTTAAACTTAAAAGCAAGGCCTGCTCAGTTTTAGACTACCATACTAAAAATCCTGTATTGTAAGATGTTGCTTTATTTCCACTGGGCAGCTTCCATCTCCCCAAACATGCTGATAACAGGTCTCCTTTTTATTTGTAACAAACACAAGTTAGAATTGTTTCCACATGTTCAGGAAGAGGTGAAAAATGTTTTGTTTTGTTTTTAAGGCCTTACTCTCCTGAACCATGCAGTGGAAGTGGCCATATATCACACATCTGAAGCTATTTGAAGCTGGTAACTTCAAAGTAATTCTGAAGTCAAAAGAAACCACCCTTGTTCAGAGAAACTGGGCTAATAAGTCCTGTTTGTCTCCAGGTCAATTCAGAGGATTTGAATGAAAACACGTTACTTTAATTAATTTTCATTTTAATAGAAAGTTTTTATTTCCATCAAAAGTTGTTACAAATAATACACTGGCTTGCTTTTTTCAAGACACTGTAATTTTTGTTTTAAAAACAGCATTACCTCCACTATGCTAAGCCAAGGTCTCTAGTTTCCTTGCAACTGGAACATTTCAGAAATACCCTTCTCCTAAGCAGGGTTTTTCAATTTCTAGTGCCAAGTAACCACTCAGTATAGATTTATCCCCCTTGTTTCACATCAAGTTCTATTAAGGTCTTCAGCAAAATGAACACAATTTTAATTGATATGCTCTGATCTAAATGTTTCTCTAATAAGCAGAGACATTTCAGGGCATACCATAATGCAACAGTATTTACACAGTTCAGCACAGAAACTCTGAATATTCTGGTTTTTATCCTCATTGGTCCACATCTTTGTCCTGACACATCTATGGCACAACCCACACAGCATTCAAAAAGCTTTTCTCTAAGACAATACGTAAGAATGCCATCTAAAAAAACCCATGTACCATAGCTTTCATAAAGTCCTTTATAAGCTTGATGTGAAACAGGTTCAGTTAGCTCTACACCAGTGGTTCTCAACCTTTTTGGACTCAAGGCACTCCTCATTTGACTCGAGGCCCCTTCCATAACTTTTGTGAACTGAGTGGCACCTAATTTTAATATATTACAGTGCTTATGTGCTTAAAGAGAGGCTGGGCAGTGGAGGTAGGGAATCATCCATGCAGGCGCAAGCCTGAGCCTCTGTTTATCTGTTTCATTTGTCTGCTTATCTCCTCACATCTCCCACACCCTTCAAAGAATACAGCTGACATGCTGGTTGAGAATCAGTGCTCTACACCTACTAGTTTATGAAGGTATTAAACTAACATGTTAAATAACCATCCTATTGCTCTCTTCCTAGGGGAAAAGTGTGTTCACTTTTGTGAACAAAAATATTTTGTTTTGGAAATACTTTTTATATGCTCACACATGTATTAAAACATGCAGTTATGTGTGTGTGGGCATATGTTAAAAGAAGTTAATTTTGTCTTTTACTTAAGAGTATGGTGATGTCCACCATGCTGGTCCTTAGTTCCTGTGGAAGTTCATTTCAGTCTTCTTTCTCTGAGAAACCAGTCTCTTGTTTTTCACTGAAAATCTATTCTAACGATCACTTTGAACAATTAATTCATCTTAAATGGTCACTTTACTGTACACAAAACATGAAGGTCAAACAAAACTATTCCATAAACGCCACGTGTGCCAATGACTCTGCCAGCTGTGTGGATGGTAACTCATGACAAAGAAAGTGAAGCTGCATTAAGATCTACTGTTTGAACAACATTGGATTACATGCTTAGATTCTGGGAAATGTCTTCTTAGCGTGAAAAGGCAGGCCACCACAGGAAGATACAGTCTGTGTGGACACCATTACCCCTCATCTCAAGGACAAAAACTGTAAGCAGAAGCATGACTAGAAATGCTGCTCTAGAGCAGTGGTTCTCAACCTTTTTATACTTGGAAAATGGCAGTTCTTAGCTTTCACTCATTTTTTGACTATGGGAATAATAAAAGAGCAGTTCTTCTGTTGCGAAGAACTCAACAGGACCACAAGTCAAAATGTTTTTGGCATTATGGACTCCTATTTGGAATTTCTGGTGTTGTCTTGTGAATCACATGTAGTTACTTGCAAATCTAACAGTGCTGATATTGTGCATCACCCTTAAAAGCATCTCAAAGCAACCCAGGGTACCATGGCACCCTGACTGAGAATCACTGCTCCAAAGAGAAAGGATTTAGTGATAGCCAAGAACAAACTACAGAATAATTCAAGAAGATCATTAAGTCCCACCCTGCAACTGCCTGGGCCTGGCTGGGCGCTCGATGGCCTCAGCAGAGACGGAGCAAGAGCAGCTGCAAAGGTAAAGGAGGAGGGGGACAAGCACAAAAGAGGAAACAAGTGGTAAAAGGGGGAAGACACTAGGGGTAAGGAGTTGGATACATGACTGCTGCTACTACTTTCCCTGTGGCAGCAGTGAATTTACAATAACTAAATTAGACATGGAAAATTAAAAAACAAAATGTATAATTTTCTATGTTTATAATCTATTAATTCGGATATAGTCTTAAATTCAGGGTCATCTTAGATTCAGGTAAATATGGTATATATTTGAATTATTTTTTGACATTGTATAAAATATCAGTCTCTGCCAATAACCCAAAGTTGTTTTTCTTCCCTCTAACACACCAAGTTTTATTCTGTGAAAAAGCAAGAAAACTTACGCTGCATAAGCCTTAGCAATCCTCATGAACATAACTTCATCTCCTCCTTTATCTGGATGGTATTTCAGAGACAGAGCACGATATTGTTTTCTAATTTCAGATACTGTCGCTCCCTTAAAAGAAACAACTCAGGTTAGTAATTTCAAATACATAAAAGAAGCCTGTTCAACAATAAGTCTTCTATCTGACCCACTCAGGAGACAAACATATTTTAAACACTCCAATCAACATAAAGGAAAAAGGAACTATACCCAAATGATTTTCATGACCCTATCAAAATATACATTGAAGACCACTCCATTTTCTAAAATGGAAACCCCATTAGACCTGTACAATTCAAACACGGTAACACAATCTGCAATTAAAAGTTTCAGAAGATGGGCAACTGGAAGAGACTTTCTGGATGATCTTGTTCATGCACCCAAAAAAGGAAAAGGCTTTTCCTAACCATTTTTTTAAATTTAGACTCCCCTAAACATGTCGAAGGAGTAGAAATCCTTATTATCTGACAAAAGAAAATGTGCAGATAAGGGCCACAGTTCTATTTAAATGGAACACATCAGCCAACTCACAAACTAAGATGGAACCAAACCTCTTAGCCATGGCCCACAAAGATGCCTCCAGTTGAGATAGCTTCCACAGCAAGGATAATTCAAATCTATTTTCTGAAATAATATATTGTGTTAACTATACTTGGAAAGGAAAATCACACCAATTTCTTCTACAACAAAGCTTGGTAAATTCCACCTAGCAACACACTCATATCCTTGGATGTCACAGTTTCAGTCTCTGTATCATTTATCTCCAGGGTAGGTTGGATTAGGCTGACCATATGGAAATCCCAGAAATCAGAGACATCATCCAGGAAGTCTGGGACACTACCCCTCCCTCCACACACTCTCACAAGTTGGCAGGCACGGGGCACCATGCCAGGCAGGCAGTGGTGCCTACCTGCAAGGTGCTCTGCACCACTCCAACTCCTGGCCAGACTGTGCCCTGCATTTCCAGGACACTCATCATAATTTTCAACAGCTGCCAAGATCCAGCCCCTGAAATTCAGGACTGTCCCAGCTAAAATGGGACATATTGTCACCCCAGCCATTGGATCTGTGGACCTTATTAGTAAAAGAAAAAAATTCAGGTAAGCATAGTTAATTTTCCTATCCTATTTCATATTTAAGGTCCACAAATCTATAATAAAGTCCATAAATCCAAAATGGGGAGCAGGATCCTTTTTAAGACCGAAAATAAAAAATACATACATAGCCCATGCAGCCAAAGTTTGGCCTCCTTTACTGCATCATGATATAGTCTTAAATGCCTACACTTTTTTTCTTTTTTACACAACTGACTTTTAGATATAAATCAGGTTTTGTAGCAAGGCAGGCTTTTTGTCTTCAATACTTCTACCTCATATGTTGAAACCAAAAGTGAATGAGGTATTGCAGGAAGACTGAAGAGGTTTACATGATAAAAGCAGAAAAAACAAATCTGTCCCTTCAACAGGGTTCCTATGTGATTAAGTAAACCACTTAAACTAAGCGTTTTACTTTCACAATTAGGTGAACCTGAAATTCCTGATTTTCTGGTACCCAACTGGAGCTGTTAAAGCCAGATTTATAGAAGTGCTTAGCACTCAAATGAAACAGAAGTCAAATGGACATCTGCTTTAAATTCAAAGTACTATATAATGCAAAGCACTCCAAAATATTGGGTACTCATCATTTCAAATAAGGCATCTAAAATTAGTGTCCAATTTTGACCTTAATCTTTCTGCCTCAGCAGCCGATATGCAAAATGGTTATGCCATCCCTTACGCGATAGGAGCACTGTAAAGATAAACTCATTAATATTTGAGAGACACTTGTATCCAAGTGATAAGCATACAGAAGCCCATGGGGAAATTATTAATTCTGCCTTCAGAAGAGTGTTTAAATAGTATGCAAGTAGTGTTTTAGTAGTAGATGGACACAAAGCTTCAGGATAAGGATAAAACAAAATATTAAATAGGTGTTCATTAAAATATGCACCGTCTGTGTTGGACACTAAATGAGGGGACGGTCTCTAGAAAAAAAGTATGAGAGAATATAATGCACACCAGGCCAAATTAAGGCTGCACTAGTAACCTTAATCCTTAATTATGGCATTTCTCAGCCTCTACATTTATGTTATTGCTATCACTGTACATTTTATATTGTAGTGTCTATGTAGATCTTCAGGTTTTGGGATATTGTTCAGTCAAGGAAAAGGAGCAGGTGGAACAGCTGAATCTCTCTCATTATTCTGACTCTAGGGCAAGAAAAATTGATACTCCCAGACACAGGCAGAAGGGGTTGGGCCCCAAGGCAATGTCTTCCTGTAATGAAGAAAATCAACTCCTCTACAGAAGAGGCATCTGAGAGGAAAGTCCCACCCAGCCAAAGGAATGCCAGGTACCACTTCCTAGAGAGCTCTGGTGACTGCTGAGAAAGTTCGGAGCGGGGCACGCAGTGCTGGTTGGAAGGAGGAGACGGACAGTTATTTGTGGGCTAGAAAGGGTCAGAGACCCCAACAGTCAGGGCTGGCAAAAATAAGCAAGAAGGTTGATTTCTCGTGATGCTTGCAAGACTGTCAGGAAGGCCAAGGTGTAGCTAAATAAGAGGGTAAGGAACCATCCTCATTTTACTTTTCTCCCTCCAAATCCATATCAAGTTTTGTTTGTGTTATCCTTCGGTCCCATGTAATAAACCTTCTTGTTGTTTGGCTCCTTACAGATTGCCTGTGAAAAAAGCAATTTTGGACAAGTAATTCCAGGCTAGCTTGCTTCACAAAGAAGGGGACCTAAAAAATTCAAAGAGCAGTAGAGCTGAGGCAGGAAGCCATACCAAGGCAACCTCTGCCTGTTCCTTGGGGCAAGCAGCATCCCAGTGTACTGAAACTGGTCTCTTGGGTGACCCCACTGCTATGGTCAGGTTTGTAACAGTCAGCAGGGCTGCAACCTATAAATCCAGTGGAGCTGAAGTAATAAATCAGAGATATCCAACATAGACCATGGGTTGGATACAGCCCACAGGGGTAGGTCATCAGCCTCCAAGTCTGACACCCCTGAAGTATGTGATCCTTTGTGTAAACCAACCCTAGAGGAGGATAAGACACTTTGGTCAGTAGGTTTCAGATATTTCCTGACAACATAGGTATATTAGGACAGGACTTAGGTTCTCTATCTGGCTCTGAAACAGAGCATGCATTAGTATTTCCTTTTAACCCCCTCCATGTTTAACCCCTTTTGCCCTGACCCCTCCAAGCTGCCTTTTTCTGCACTTCTGGCTCCTTTAATCTGGATCTATTTTCCTTGCCCAGCCAATCCTAATCTCCTCTATGCTCCCCATTTGAGTACCAGTTTCACTAGCCAACCACCATCTCGGAGACTTTTGGAGTCGATCTGAGGCTGGGTGCCCATGTGCATGCACACGTGTGCCCCAACCCAGCAGGTCAGTCTGTGGGGGAGGGAAGGGGCGGGGGCTAGATCAAGGCCCCTGTGATGAGGAAGTGCTACAGAGGCAGGAGCAGGGGTAAATTGAGTGGGGCTGCAGCCAGGTGGGACTTACTTGCTGGGGAGGTGTGCCCCCAAATAATTTTTTTCCCTCTTCCTTGATCTGCCCCGCCCCTCCCTTCCCTCCCCATAGACTTGCCTGCTGGGCTGGGGGGTCGGGGTGGGGAGTGGCAGCAGCACCACATGGTAGATCTTAGGCTGCTTTTAAATGCCAACGATGATCTCCTACTTAAAAAGGTTGGAGACCACTGCTATAGATCATGCTCCAGCCAGCCTCGACATCTCATGTATCAGCGTCCCTGCACTTTGAAATGGTGGTGGGGCCCTTGAACTAAAGCTTGTAGAACAAGCTTTAGTTCAAATGCCTCCACCACCATTTTGAAGTGCAGGGACACTGACACACAAGACACTGGGGCACTTTAATTAAAGCGCCTCCCCCCCCACCCCTCCCAGAGCACGTGTAAAAGTGCCCTAAGTTCTCACTTCTGGCTCTTGGATCCATCACCATCTCATATAACTCTTTATGTCCCAGTTTTCCACTGCCAAAGCTCCCAGTCCCAGTCTTAGTTTCTTCCCATTCACTGAAGTCATTGACTGATTTCAGTATAACCATAGCTCCCAATCCCAGTCTCCTTGCTAAGCGCAGGAACTAAGGGACTAGCATATGCTCAGTGCTTTAGAGACCATGGGCATTTATACACACACTTTTTTTCCAGAGACATACTAGAGATTCACCACTTCATAGCAGATTTCATTAATCAAGTCTGCTCCACATATGAGCTGAGGCAAACTGCACTTCACTGCATGCTGTTGTATAAGCAGCAAAATGCGCATCGGCATGCAGAAAATGGCAGCGGTGAGCTTTTGACCTAAAGCATCTCCGAGGTGTTTTCATTCAAAAGTGCACCGCCACCATTTTCTCAGTACTGACATGCATTTCACTGCTTATACAACTGCACGCGTTTCAGTGCCAGGCGCTTTTCAAAGTGCCCAACACTGCAACGCATGCATGTGTAAAAATGTCCTTAATTGCTAAATTCTATGAAGCCTCTACTTGGCCTGTAGAAATGGAGATTTTTCCAGAGACTTGTAGCTCAGCCAAATTTGGGTCCATTTTCAAAGAAAAGGCAAAAAGCGTCCCTAACACAAAGACCATGCATCTTTGCCTTTCCAGACCTGTTTATTTAATCAAAATCAGCCAAGCTAAGGAGGGGAGAAAAGAATATAAGTATATATAGGTTAGAGAAGCAGTCCAATAGATATCAGTGACCAAAAACATTTGGCTCTTGTGAACTTGCACATCGCAAGTAAAATTCAGCCCAATGACTGCAAACTTGCAAGTGATTGACCAGTGCTCCCTCCATGTATAATCTTACTTAGTTAATCTATAAAGGTGCATTTCTACCCTGCCTTGTGACTGATTTCAGACTAACTTGGCTAACTACCTCTTGCATTCTACATCTACCCACAAATGACAAATAGGCTGAAATACCCATTAAATCAGATCTGTGGATCTTAACAGATAGGAGAAAGGTACTGGCAAAAGCAGATAGCTATGTACAAGGCAGGATCTTATTGTTTAAATAGCTTATACCACTTGCATCCCCCAAAGTGCTCCATAATTCAGGTGATAGAGGGCTTCTGTCTTTTCAAAAGACAAGCTAGCTGGATGCCTCCACAACTGACTGACTTCTTAGATATTGCCAAAAAAACAGTGGCTTTTGGGTAGTGTTTTTAATGATCTTTTTTACTCTGATTAAGCACTGTCCAAAAAGTATCATGCAAACACAACAGTTAAGAGACTGAAGACAGATAAAATAGAAATCTTCACCACAACATATTGTAAAAGGCCAAAAAGAAAAACTTCATGAGACTTTTTTAAAACAAGTTACAAATTAATATAATTAATATAATATAATTCTATTAATAAAATTAAATACAGAGCAGTATCAATAGTTTCACAATATATACTAATATTTTTCAGAGGCTAAAGGAACTGCATTTGAGGTACAATTCAAATTCTGAGAGCTATTAGGATATCATCTACATTAAGAATTGTCTTATACTTAATACCAACTCTAGCATATTGACATAGTATGCATTACCTAATAAAGGCACTATTACTTACTGGGTCCAAATGTAAAACTTCGTAAGGGTTGTATTCTTGATATTCTCTGTCCGTTTTGGAAACTTTATATGCAAGAAACAGAAATAATGCCCATCCAGCCAGGAGGATTATTTTCCTGTTTGGAAAAAATACGAAGGATAAAATAAAAGTGCACAAAATCCTCTTTACTTTTATTGTAGCATTCTAAATAATTTGTGACCCAAAGTGAGAACATAAACTTAAGAATGCCATCAGTATCAGCCGATCCAGTAGAACAATTTCAAAATGAACACTTGCAATTATAAAATGGCTGTGAACACTAATGTGTCATCTGGCTTACAGGGACCTGGTCTACATTATAAATCTGCCAGCAAAACTCAAGTTCCAAGAGGAAAATTATGTGGATCCACACATGCACACACAGTTGCTCTAGAACAGCAGAACCCCTTCTTTTCACCAGCACAGCAACAGTCACTCTGCAAGCAACAGAAGGCTTCTGCTGCCATTGAGACATCACCATAAAGTAACGGAGAAATATCTGTGCTTTCTGCTGACTGCCAGGCCATACCAGGTGAGCCATCCCAGAGCATAGTGAAATTCCTGCCAGTATAGTCTTCACAGTAGGGTAATCACACTTTCCACTTAAAACTGGACTGTCCCAACAAAATCCTGTCCTAAGCATCCAGGCAGTTTCTTCAAATGAATATTTTCACCCCATTTTCAGGACTCCCTGTACAGGTATCTACATGCTCTCTCCCACCCCATATTCAGGTGAGACAGGAACTCAAAAAGACCTGAGCATGCTAGAAAGCAGAAGGGGAGGGGAAAGATCTGGCCTGTTTTGAGATTCACGAAATATGGTCACCCTACAGGAGAGGCTTGTGATGTAGACAAACCCTACACTTTCTCTGTTGATGTTTAAATGAAGGCAAACTACTGACCAAACCACTTTCCCCTCCTTCATAAAAAATAAAATCACACTGATTAACAAGTGAGAAAACTTCTCCACATTTTTCATTTCCAACGAGTACTTTTCACCCAACCTTGGATGTACATGCTACTTAATAAAGCCACAAACAAAAAGAAATAAAACAAAGTGTATTCGGGAAAAGGCAATACAGGAAAGATTATAGGAGAGGATTAAAACAAAAGAACTGAAATAAATAACATCACATTTAATTGAAAGACAGCAGTAACACTGTTAACCTGTGAGAAGGGAATGACAGCACTTTAATTGTTGATAGGATCCAAATCAAATTACTGATTAATGTTAGGTCACCTAGGTTAATTTAACAGGTAATTAAAAAGCTGCAACCACAACCACCTCTCTCTGAACTTCAAGCCCTAATAGACACTAATTCACTAACAACTTTTCATTTTTCAATTGTAACGTGTAAACTTATTTTTTGGAGAGGTGCACCAGTACATCAGTCTGATATCGGATTGGCACTTATATAAAGAACATTTACTATATCAGAAATTGGCCATATCAGGTCGATAAATGGCCCATGCATGCGCGCAGCCGCAGCACAGCACAGGCGGCAGGGAGCACAGCCCAGCAGCTTGGACAGCTGCCTCCAGCTGGTAAGTCTGGTGTGGTGGAAAGAAAGGGAAGGGGGGAGGTGGGGCAAATCAAGGCCCCTGCAGTGAGGGAGGCGTGAGGCTGGGGCAAGCACTGCCCAGCCAGGGCAAGCAGGCAGGCATGGAAAGCAGCCGCAGTTTGTCCGGGGGGCACGAGCGGGAAGGGAAGTGGCTCCCGCCGCTGTGCGCCACTTGGCCGGGAGCCGCTGGTCCAGCAGCTTGTCCAGCATTTGGCCTGCTTGCCCAGCGGCTCTGGTCACTTGCCCAGGAGGGCATACAGGGAGGTGTGTGCCCCCGGGTCTGCATGGGGTGAGCTGGGGCCGGAGCTGCGCCAAGCTCTTCCTGGCAGGGTGGGGCTGCAGCCACAAATTCGCCGTAGCCCCTTCCCAGCACAGCCCTAGCCTGCTGTAAAGAGCTTCGCACAGTCTTGGCCCCAGCCCACCCCACGCAGACCTGGGGGTACATGCCTCCCCCATATCCTCCCAGACAAGCGGAGGGAGCAGCAGCAGGAGCCGCAGGGGGAGCACCAAACCAGCGGCTCCTGGCCAAGCAACAGGAGCCGCTCTCCCCGTCCCTGCGCCCCCTGGATGAGCTACGGGTGCTTCCCACACCTGGCCCCCTAGCTGGGCAGCACTTGCCCCAGCCACTGCCTCAGCCCCACACCTCCCTCACAGCAGGGGCCTTGATCTGCTCCCCTACACCTCCTCCCTTCACCCTTCCACCACACCAGACTTATCAGCTGAAGGCAGCTCTCTACGCTGCCAGACTGGGTATCAAAAATCAGATTGGTATCAGCTGATATGCCTCCTTAAAAAAAATCGGCTATCAGTATCAGCTGCTAAAATCTCTATAAGCGCACCCCTAATTTTTAGGGCATGACAGCCATTTCTGTAGTGCAACTAATTCCATCTGTTTTCATTAACAGTTCAAGTTTCTATAACAAAATTACAAACTTAACAAGTGAAAAAGGTAACCCACAGGAAATTCACTTACTTTATTGTAGGAATTATATTTTGTTGTGGTTTTAATAATCGCAAACGATACCACAAGCATCTTCCATATACTTTTCTTATATTTTTCAATCGATTTTGCTCTGTTAAAAAGAAGGGGAAAAAAACAGTAGTTAAAACTTCATCAAAGTTTATTCCAAACCAAAATGATTCTTATGGTAATATAATAGTGGGGTGTGTAGTACAAGTCCAATTTGGGATCTTAAAAGAGTTTCATAACAAAAGTAAAAGCTGCTTTATATTTTCAGCTGTTTCTAACCATTAAAATTTATAGGTAGGCCACTTTAGTGTGGATGGTTCTGCATCACCTGAACAGGAACCAATTGTTTCAAGATGCACAAAAAAAGATAAGTAATGCTGATAGAAAACGAAAACAGGAGATACAGCTTGTCTATTGAATGCCCTGTAAACCTTGTATTTGCTTTTTTAAAGCCATGGCGCACACAGTCTTCCCTTTTCATATCAGCCATATCAGGCATGCCACAAAATAAGCCTTGCATCCCTCCGCAAGTGCCACTCCAACCCCCTTCCCCTGCCTGAGCTGCTGTGCTGCTCTGCTTTTTGCCTCCTGCCCTATCTGCCATTTTGCTACCTCCCTCCTCCCCAATCTGCCACACACACAGGCTGCCCATGCCACTCGTAGCACGCATGCCACAGGCTGGTCACTCCTGAGCTACAGCATGGGGACAAAAAGAAAAAAACGGCATGGGGAAACTAGTTTTGGAACAAAACTGGAGAGGGACAATTGGTAATATATGCAAGTAAAACATCAGAGAAATTAGCTGCCTTCAAACACAGTTACCTTCATCCTCCGAGACTCACTTTGTGAGTTATATTAAACAATCTAAATATGAGACAACATGCATCAATAAGCATTACATTTCTAGTGGGAGAAATGCTGCTCTGCTAGGAACTGGGGGAGTTCACAATGTTTCTCCTGAAAGAAACATGCCAGATCTGGGAGAAAAAGAAACCCTCCTCTTTCAACAAGATCTTCCTGTGCAAGAGTTTTTTGTGCAGGAACAAATGTTTGTATGCTTCCCCACTGCTTGACTCCTTCAAGAGACCAGGAGGAGTAGAGCAGCAGGGAAAGGTTCCCTGTGCCTTCCCAAAACTGAGGTCACCCTATTCTGAGGAATGCACAGGGAACTGCAATAGGTCAAGTCCTCCCAGGACCAGAAAGAGACAGTGCAAGTCATCATTCTGAGCTTGCCTAAACATACAAAACGCCTATAACATTAACATTTTATATTATAAAACAGGCTTCAACCTGGTTTCATTTTAAAGCTACAAACAAAAACCAAAACGAAAATCTGCATCTTGAGAAAGGAATAAGGTTTCTCATAAAAATCTGTAGTCTATTTCCAAGACACAGAGGTTACAGTAACTTCCTTATTCACAAAAATAAGAACATGTCTGTTCATAGATTACTAGGGAATTAAGTGGATAAGAAATTCCGCATGCCTAAAGTCAGTTCGTCTTTGCTAACGAATGTTGAGTGACTGGTTTTGTTAAGCTAGGGTTTCTTCCTAATTCACTATTTTCCTAGAGGTTTTCTATTGGATTTCCCCACAAACTGGCAATGAAAGGAAGTTCAGCTTCTCTAAGAGATCTTATTTCTGGACTTTTCATACTTTTGCACATCACACATTAAGGACTCCAGTAAGCAATTCTTAAAATATTTAATGTTTTTCTATCAAATCAAGATTTTTTGCAAGCTAATGCTTACTAACAATGGCCTCGTATCTGAATAGTCTGAAGACCATTAACAGATATGCTTCAAGGCAAAGCTAATTAAACTGTAAGTCATTACATTCTAAAAGTAACTTCAAGAAACCTTGTTTTCAGACAAGAAGCCACCTGGAAAGGCACAGATCACTCCAACCTTTGACCCATCTTTTGGTTACAGGGAAGAGGTCCACTAGTGAGAAAAGCTGCACCAACAGACCACCACCACCTGTCTCCTTTGCCATCACCGTTCCTACTCTGTAGAGACATCTACAAAACAACACCTGAATGCTTAGTTACAATATAGAGAAAACAAGCCCTGCCCCACCTGCTCACTACATGTCAACCCTGGAAGTGAGATGGAAAGGATAACTTGAAGAACACCCCTTGCACCACACAAGGCATGTTAAAAGCAGCAGCCTGGAGCACCCTTATGGCCTTAGTTCTGGGGTGGATACAGATGGAGCAAGAGCTTATTTCTTCAGAAGTGAAACTGAGTACTGCAGGACAGGCAGGTGGGGCCAGGACTGTGGGGCAGTGACAGCACACAGATGGATACAGGGAAAAGGTCCACTAGTGAGAAGAGCTGCACCAACAGACCACCACCACCTGTCTCCTTTGCCATCACCGTTCCTACTCTGATCTATTTAGGGCATTAGAAAAATTTCCAGAAATTTTTCCAATTCAAAATGTTCTGGAAAACCCACTTCTCTGGTCCTGACCCCATGTTGTCACTGTCCTGCAATCCCAGCCCCAGCCCTGGCCCCTGCACCCACCTATCCCCCTCTTGGATGCCGCTCCCCACCTGGATGCAGGTACATCCCATCCCATCCTATCCCATCCCATCCACCCAGCTGAGCGCAACCTGCTTGCAGGGATCCTGGGTTGATCTCCATGGAGACACCACCTACCCATTCTGTCTGATGCTTAAGAGATGTTTCATACATCCATCTACCTTTACCAAATTTTACCATAATTGTCTAATGATCAAAGACCCACTTGAAGTAGCCATTAAAATCTTCAACCGTAACAATACTAAATCACTGTCTTATGGAGGATACCTTACATTGCCTTTTTGGGATCTAGAATTTGCAAAACTTGTCTCTCAGGAGGGTGTAGAGGGGTCTCTCCTTGGGAATACCATATTCCCCTGACAGTATTTTACAGCAGAATCAAAGCACTACATGCTGGTAGAATCAAAGCACTACATGCAGACCACAGGCTACCCATCCAACTCAAACCCAGATTTTGGCAGAGCAAAGATCAGCACTCATTGCATACTACAGCCCCAAGCATTCCCACACACTTTTTCAAAACATGCAAAACTGGAGCTGCTTTGTTCTACATTGTGCAAGAAGGTGGCTAGCAGAACGTAAAGTATTCAGCTGAATGCTTGGAAGGCTTCTCATCTGCTCTGGTAAGTGAAGCTGTAATTAAGGAACAGAAGGGTAGAGCCTTGATACCTCAGGAATTCCAGACTTGAGGAGAGAACAAAATGAAGCTGGAGTCACTGCTATACAAAAATAAAATTAAGCAGATTAAAAACTGGTTGGGATAGACTGAACCACGAATATGTTCTTCCACTGAGGCAAAAATACCAATGGACTCAATGAAAGGCCAGGCTTAGTCCTGGATTTTCCAGCATGTATATATGACAGCTTCCAAATTCTATAAATCAGGGGATATTTTCAGCAGTGACAAATGACGAGTGAAACAGGGTGACACAATGGCTATTACCTAGATACCAATAATTTGGGCAGGTTGCCTGAACTGGCATCAGAGCTGTAGTCTCAGTATAAGCTTCAACCTGGCAGCAATTTGTCCTTCCTTGTTTCAACTACTTGGCAAGAACATAAATTAACCAATTGTCATTAAGATCAGTAACATCCTTTTACTTTGGGGGCTAGTCACTAAACAAACAAACATCTATTACTTTCACAAAATTAACTAGAGATCATTTGAAGTGGTTTAATCAACTTGATTATTAGATTAAATTGTTCATTTAATATTAACTCACTTAATTCTACTTCATTTCTTAAGTTTAGGGATCCACCCTATTCGCAATTTTGCATTTGTTCACAGAAACTGCAAAAAAAAAAAAAAAAAAAAGTGGTTTCCACGCCCCCCGTGAAAACGGTGATACCTGCAACTTTGGCATAAAATTGTCAGGGGGGAAAAATACTAAGAAATAAAATCCTGGCTCCCTAGTGAGAGCCACTGGTTCTCAGGGCCACTGTGACCCAGCCTCACAGCTAGTTGGGGGGGTGGGAAGGCTGCCCCGCATGAAGGGGAGCAGCAAAAATAGTTGCCACTGCCCGCCTGCCCCTCACCACTGACTGGCTAAGAGGGCTCCCTTTGCGCAGCCCCACACCTCTCCACCAATTAGTGACAAGGGACGGGGCCACACAATGGGCAATCCTCTTGGCCAATCAACAACTAGGGGCAGAGCTGCCGGGGCCTCTTGGCCTGTAAACAGCAAGGGGGGGGCCCCACAAAAATGGTGCTGCATGCCACGACCAGCCTGAGATTTTTCTTTCACCTCAGTATGATTTAGGTAGATCCTTTACTTTTTTTGCTTACTCAGTTTAGTTTAAGTAAACACAGAAAACCTTAACTCTGTGTTAATGTTTTGGGCAATTAATATGACAAGTTATTTCATGCAGCATATCTAACACAGAAAATTCAGTGGCAAGGACACTGTACAAAGCAGACAGGACATTTCTCAGACAAAAGGCTTTTTTTTTTTTTTTTTTTTTTTTAACTGGTATTCAATAACCTTGTGAACATGATCTCTTTTAGATTTCCCCCTTTAAAAAAACCTCTCAGAGTTGCCATATATTCTCAAAGAAGATGAAACTCTCTCCTTTTCATGCCTATAGTACACACCGGGGTGTCTGAGCCCTGGGCTAGATCTCAGGGGTTCTTCCCCAGCTGGATCTGCAGAACTGGCAGAGCAGCAGCTACAGTGCAGCTGAGGGCTGTCACTTAGCCCTCACTCGCCCTTCTGCCATGGACAGCCATATTCAGCAGGGCCCACAGGCCCCAAATTCTACCCCAAACCACACCCCTCCTCAGCCATGTCCCCAACTTCAGATAGCATAGCAGGCCAGATCCAGCCTGCACCCTGGTATACACTATAAATTAAAGTAGGGGCAGGCAAAATATGACCCACAGGCTGGATCCGGCCTGCCAGGCTATTTCATTTGGCCCCCGGGTGGGTGCCTACCAATTCACTGTATCCGGCCCAGCCCTGGGGCTGCCCCTGCTATGCTCACGAGGCTAAGCCCCACTCACCACTGCAGGGGCAGCACATTGTACGCGCCCACTCTCACCCGTGGGACAGCACTGACCACAGCCCTGCAGGTAGGGAAGCAGCAGCAGGAGGGGAAAGTGGTGGCAGGGGAGAATGGTGCTGGTGGGTGGAACGAGGAGGGGGCAGTGGGCAGGTAGGGTAACGGCAGAGGAAGGGTGGCAGTGGCAATGGGAGTGGTGGTGGTGATGCTGGGTGGGAGGATGGGGCCTGTGCCATGCTCTGGGCCCAGAGTCAGGGGGGCACCCAGGGCAGAGTGGCAGGAGTGTGGAGGTTCCATCGCATGGGGCTTACATGCAGTTTCTGGGTTCTCTGCCCAAGCTGTCCGCCTCCTAGGGGAGCCCCACACAATGCAGCCGGCAGCCTGGCCCCGTTCACTGCTATGCGCAGGTCATGGGGAATGGTGGAAAGCTCCGTGCTATGGAGCCAGGCCAGCTCCGCCCCTCTCGCTGCCACCCCAGCTGAGCCCCAAGCTGCACTGCTGGCTTCATTGCACAGGGCTCCCCCAACAGCATGGAGTTTGACTATGCCAGCCCTGTGCAATGGAGCCAGTGGCCCATCCATGTGCAGTCCTGGGGCTCACTGGGACCGTGTGGTGCCACGGGGTGCCGCCTGCTGCTGCCGTTGACAGCAAGGGCTATGTGCAATGTGGTGTGTATTTGTAGGGGGGCCCCCATACACACACCCTAGCATACACACACACACACACACACACACACATCCCCAGCCACCCAGCCCCTCACACACCCAGCCCCTCACACATCCACACCCCCTGCACATCACCACAAACACCTCCACCACAAGCCTCCCATACCCACCCACAGCCCCACCTACACACACCCTCCGACACCTCAAATTAATACATACCCCCACACCTTCCTCTATACCTTACATACAAACACACCCACAACCCCACAAACGCCATACCCACACACCCCCACAAACCCTACAACATATCCCCACAGTGCCCCCCACAAACCCCATACCCACGTGCCCATACCCCTCCACAAAATACAGGAGTAAGACTTCATTTAGAGCAATTATGCAATCACCTCTATATACATGACTCAAACACAAATCAGGACAAAATATTTTTTGAAATAAAATTAAAATATGTTAGTATAGATGTTTGATTTTTAGTATACAATTTGGTGTTTTTCCAGTTCCAAGATGTCAAATCCCCTCCCAAAAGGAGTACTTTCAGGGGCAAGGGGAGGGACTTCCAGTAGCAAAGGCCAGGGGGTGGGACTCCTGATCCCAAAATGGTGACCTGGGGCTATGCTCGCAGCCCTCAACTACTCACCAGAACTCATTAAGCAGCCCTTCAGCCAAAATAATTGCTCACCCCTGCATTAAAATGCCCAGTTCATTTTCATGACATATACTGACACCCACTGTTGAGATGTCTCACTCTTCTCCCACTCCATATTTAATACAGGTATTCCATGTAATCCAGTACAGAAAGAAATCCATGATTTAATTCATGTTTATGCTATACTGAGGATTCAGCAATTACATGCTGCTTTTCATCATGTTCAGTACCTGAACTGCTGTAGGGTGCAAGAAACAACTTGCACAGCATAGATAGACATGAATGGAGAAAAGGGAATTCACAATCAAGGCATCTGGGCTATGACTCAGATTACTAACAGAGTCCGTGCAACTTTCTCATCCACATTCATCATTTCACAGCTGCAGAAAGCATGTAAGGAATGGTTCACAATTGTCTGAAAAAAGTGGAAGCTTACACGAAAATGCCTGTTCTGAAAAGACAATAGCTGCTTTTGACACCATTGAAACAATTATCTACACACACACAGTTTCAAAGGTAACCAGCACTGAGAAAGACAGCTGGATAAGAAGACACACTTTTAATATGTAAAGGCCATCCTCCTCACCCCTCTGTACATCCTAGTATTGTAAGAACAACTGCACAAAAGGTTCAAGGGTTCTTGTGAACATGCACAAAAATATACTTAACGGCAGCATCCTGAAATAGTTCCAAAGACACTTAGGCATCGGGTGTTTAAACTACTATACTGGAGGACCTGGTTGACACTTCTGAGCCTCACCATCTCTAAAGGTGAAGACCTTTCTTCACTCTCAACAGTAACAGAACTAGGCAGATGCCTCTGCAAATTACCTTTCCCTGCAACACTCCTTGTCCACCTGCAATTCTAACACACAGAAACAGAAGGGACCACCCAGATCACTAGGAATATCCCCTGCTAACAAAAGACAACCATGGCATACAATCTATTTCATAAATTGATCAAGGTCCACCTTAGAAGGAGGTTTTCTTGCCTCCACAACTTCTTTTGGTAGGCTAATCCGGAACCTCACTCTGATGGCTGGAAACAACCTTTTACTTTCGAGCCCAAGTTTATTCATGACCAATTGATGCCAAGTTGTTCTTGTCCTGATATTACCCTTTCATTTAAACAGATGTTTTCCATCTTGGATCTTGCTCTTCCTTCCTGCCTGCCCCCCACCCCACAAAGTATTTCTAGGCAGCAACCAGATTCCTTGTCAGTTAAGTTCTAGAATGCATCTAAAAATCCTGGGGGCATTCTTGGTACCCGTTTCAGTTCAAATTAGTCTTTCTTGACCAAAGATGACTAAAACTGTACACAGAATTTCAAGTGACATGCCACTGGTGCCTTGCACAACAGTACTGATATCTCCCTCTCTCTACTAGCAATACCTCACCTGATATAGCACCCAATATATCAGCTCCAAGCTTTTGGCAAAAGTTCTGTCCAGTCCAGGACCCACAAACCAGCCACATGCAGCACCCATGCCAGCCAGAGTGGGCACTGGATCCAGCATGTGGAAAGCATCCCGGTCTGGCCCCACAGATGCAGCACACATCGTGCGAGTCTACTCAAGACCCAGGCCCAGCACCAGGGGCCAGATAACGTGGCTGCCCAAGCTGGAACCAGCCCCTACATCAGATCTTTGATACTCCGATGTAAACCCTTTTTTTGCTGCAGGCATCTGTAGCACAAAATTGGTGTTCAAGTCACTGGTACAAAGCACACTGAGATCAAACCCACAGAAAGAACAATCTCATGTGTTATCCTGAGTGCTTGGCAACTAATCTGTGCAAATAAATTAGGACAACACATCTGAGTTATTGATAAGCACCCCTTGTTTCAGGGGCACCTGGCTAAACCCCTAGGGACAGAGGTAGGGCTGGAAGCCATGTCCAGCAGAGATCCCTTGAACTCTTACTATGCATTTTCTACTTCAGGAACAGCTTTGTGTTCTGAAAAAAGTATTTTATCTAACCAAGGGCATACAGTAGGTTGTTTAGGCTGGGGGAGATTGCTTGTTGCGTAGTTGCTGATTGCTGGCCTCGCTAGAAGGAATACTGTATCAACAAAGTTCCGGAGCTGGAAGGGGGGTTACTTGCTGGGCTTGCTATACATGTCATCACATCAGCAGGTTTAACCTGTTACGTAGCTATATAAGGCAGACGCCCACTGGGGTGGGTGTGCTTGCTTTGCGAACGATTGCCAAGCACCACTTTCTGCGCAGGAAATAAAGGTTAAGTTGGATCCTTCACCCCTGTGTGTTTATTGGCACAAGCGCACCGGGCACGAACTCACTGTCCTTTGGGGACAACAAGAGGGCAGCTGTGGGGGGAGGGATGGAGGGGTGGGAATGGTCTGAGAGGTGTTAAGAGCGTGCCCCCTTTGCTGTCTGACTGCCTGGGCATTAAGGGCTTACAGGCCCTTGTTTCAAAGTGATATCTTGTTCTGATTACCGATTCCGACAGATGTGTCCCAGAGCAGAGCAAGCCTGGGTATTAAAAGGCTGAGGGGTTGTTCCCTTCCCTGGTCCTGTCTCTGCCTCTCGCAGCACCTTGGCCAGGTCTCTCACTGTCCCCACCTCCCCAGGTCCTTCTGTTTACAATGAAAATGGGTTGCAGCCTTGACTCAGAGCAGCTGGGTCTGTCTCTGTCCCACCAGCACTGGGGAGAATTGAGCCGGGGGAGTGGGGAAGAGGTGGGTGCTCACTCGGGTACCATCTCCCTCGTGCCCTCAGTGCCCCTGGTGCCAGAGCACAACCTGTCCCTGCCCAGTCTCCTCAGGCTGTGCATTAGGGGTCTCTGGGAAACCTCAGAGGAGTCAGGGGCAGAGGCAGGTGAAGGAAAATGCCTTGGGGCAATGGCAACGTGCCCAGGTCTCAGTCCTGGAGTGTGAGTGCAGGGAGGGCTGGGGACCTTGGGTCTGCTTGAACCAAGACGTTGGTTCATGCAGGTGATGGGAGGGGGAAGGAATGCATATCCTCCTCTAGGTCCCACATCCTACTTCCCACATCAGCCAATCCATCTGCCTACCCCTGCCTCATGGCTATGTAGCCTAAGCCAGGGAAGCTCCCCGCAGCTGAGTTACTGAAGATCCGCATCCTTTCAGTCTGTGATAGAGGAGACACAGGGCAGCTGCAAGGAGTCAGCTTGGAGTGAGTGCTTCCCCTCCCTCTCCCACTCTCAGAGAAGTAATTTGTTCCATCTCCCTTCACCCCTTGGTTTCATTACTGCTGGCTTACTCCAGTTGCTGCGGCCTCCAATGAATGGACCTCAGGCAGGACAATCCCCTTCCCACTGACATGTCACTAGCCAGCTAGGAGATAAGCAAGTGTCCTTTCAAGAAGTAGGTTTTCCCTGCTCTCTTCTCTCTGCTGGTCCCTCACGGTGTCTCTTGCACTCCCTATGCCCCCAGGAATGAATGTTTCTTGTACTGTTGCAGCAGGAGGTTTTTGTCTGGCTTCCCTTTCACTTCCCCTCACTGTGCATCTCTGGCACAGTAGTACATGGCCATGTCCTCGGGCTTCAGGCTC
>NW_005842404.1:1200545-1205190 GCF_000455745.1 Alligator sinensis | reverse complement strand
TGAAAAGACTGCCTATTCATATATCCCAGCCAATGCCACAGGAGGCCCTTGTGCTCTAGGCCGGTTGACTGTCTGGCTACCAGGTATGCCTAATACCTCTAGTAAGCGTCACCGGAGAGGTTCGAAGGTGCTAGATGAATCCTGTGATAGTGACATAAACCTCCTGAGTGAGGCCGAGGTAGTGTCCTTAGCAGTTTTCCTAGTAGGGGTGCCAGGCCTAGTAGTGGACGCTGAGAGAGAGCTTGGTAAGGTGGCCTGTGCCCTGGCAAAGGGGCTAAATACAACTTCACAGGCCCTAGCTGCCCTCAATATTGAAATGAAAGAACTAAGAGGAGCTACTCTGCAAAATAGAGCAGCCATAGATTACTTGTTGCTGAGGCATAACCACGGATGTGAAGAGTTCGAGGGAATGTGTTGTTTTAATTTGACAGATAACTCCGAGTTGATAGAGTCAAAAGTGCAGAAGTTAAAAAAGGTTCTGTCCCACATTAAGCAAGGGGAAGGGTTCGACTTCTCATGGCTTACTTCTTGGCTTCCTAATTTTTCATGGCTTAAGCAAATTTTCTTATTAATTGTGGCAAGTATATGTATTTTTTTAATGATCTGTTGTGGGGTACATTGTATGCCACTGTGTTGTGGGGTACTCAAGAAATCAATTTCTTCCCCTGTTCACCACGTGATGTTTGTAAAATCATCAGTTACAAACCCGATCCAAAATAATCGGGAGGAAGCGAAAAGATTTCTGGAGATGAGAAAGATAGTCGAGGACTATGGACCTTTTCCATAAGGACCATAGCCTCGAAGGGGGGATTTGATAAGCACCCCTTGTTTCAGGGGCACCTGGCTAAACCCCTAGGGACAGAGGTAGGGCTGGAAGCCATGTCCAGCAGAGATCCCTTGAACTCTTACTATGCATTTTCTACTTCAGGAACAGCTTTGTGTTCTGAAAAAAGTATTTTATCTAACCAAGGGCATACAGTAGGTTGTTTAGGCTGGGGGAGATTGCTTGTTGCGTAGTTGCTGATTGCTGGCCTCGCTAGAAGGAATACTGTATCAACAAAGTTCCGGAGCTGGAAGGGGGGTTACTTGGGGGGGAGCTGGAAGGGGGGTTACTTGCTGGGCTTGCTATACATGTCATCACATCAGCAGGTTTAACCTGTTACGTAGCTATATAAGGCAGACGCCCACTGGGGTGGGGGTGCTTGCTTTGCGAACGATTGCCAAGCACCATTTTCTGCGCAGGAAATAAAGGTTAAGTTGGATCCTTCACCCCTGTGTGTTTATTGGCACAAGCGCACCGGGCACGAACTCTCTGTCCTTTGGGGACAACATTATGAACTGCCTTTTGGAAGCAGCATAAGACTATTCAATGTTACAGCATGCGTCTTGCCTCCTTTGGCGAGTACAAGACGACCTGGTTCTCCATTGTGGGAACAATGTGCCTTCCAGCCCGTTTTACAACTGGGTGGAGGTACTTGTAGCTGATTTGTTAGAGTCACTGAAAAGCTATACTTGGGTGAAGAGCAAGCTCAGGAACAGTCAATTAAGTGACTATGCCAGTACAGATTTAGTAAGTCTTTGTAGCTCAAGTTCTAAGACTCACTGAATGCTCCTGGGTAAACCTGCTGTAAGTCTGAGACTGAAGGAAAATAAAATAAATAATTTTTTTTTTTAATTTTTTTAAAAATCAATCACCGTTTCTTCTCCATCTCCACAGGAGCCTGGGAGTATGGTCAGGAAGCAATCTCTGTTCACACCCACTCAGGGTGTGCCACTGCCTGGAAGTTAGGTAGTGTAGCAAGCTTAAAGCAGCCCTGAGCATACGGCGAGAAGCACATCCAAAACAGAAAACCCAAGAGCAGCTCCAAGTACATGCTCAGAACCACTCAAGAGTCAACTACGCTGCCTAATTTTTTCTCTTTGATACATATTGAGCACAAGTTAAAGGGCAGGTCTTACTTTTTAGTGGCACAAAAAGTAAGGGTGCACCAATAGAGATTTTTTTGGCCATGTCGGGTAGTCACCAAGTACAGGTGCGTACCCTTATGTCCGGTTGACATTCACCGGTCTTCTCCAGGGACACCGCAACCCTCGGTAAGTCTGAGTGGGGGACTTACACTCTCTCTCTTCCCGCCTGCCATGACTTTTTTATTTTCTGAAGTTGTTAACAAAAGGGAGGGGTGGTGACTACCCCGCCTCCAACACGACTGACCATTGGTGCCTGTGCCGAGCTCCGTGTCAAGGAAACAAGGAAAACGGGGGGAATGACGAAATGACCAGGCGAAAAGGTTCTTCCTTGCTTTCTCTCTCTTTTTATTTTTATTATGATGCGCGTCCCCCTGGCTTAATTTGTTGCCTCACTGGCAGACTCTTCCACCCTTGCAGGCAGACGGGGAGTCCCCTTTACGTCCCTTACTGATTACAGCCGCACCCAGCTTAATAGGCAGCCCGCAGCCGATAACAAGCCACTGTAAACAAACACAAAAAGAAAAGATAAGATGTGGGAGAGTGTCGCCTTCTTCCCTCTCTCTCTCTCTACCGGGTGATAGCTTCCTTCCTCCCCCTGACGACTGACCTGCTGCGCTCTGGCAGACGGCGTTTTGTTTTCCCTTTACAGTCTCAATGTATCCTTTTTCTTTTTCCTTTTATCGCTGCCACGCCCAGCTCAACTGGCGGCCTGTGGTGATCAATCAGTGTTAACGAAAACAAACATGCCAGCAGCTCGGGAGCATCTGCCCCTCTTATCTTACTCTCTTTACTTTCCTTTTTCTTTTCTTCTTCTTTTCTTCTTTGTCGCGGCGCACCTCGCTGCCCTGCTCCTAGAGAGGGGAAAACTGCTGGGGAAAAGCCCTAAGGGCCGGGCGGGCGGTCCCCTGCCAGCAGCCAGAGGGGCAGGGGCAGGGGCAGGGGCAGGGGCAGGGGCTCCGGCTCCGGCTCCGGCTCCTGGAGTTAGGATGCGGAGAGAAGCCTAACAGCAAGTACCGCTCGAGCGGAGTTAAGCAATGATGCTAAGTTATAGCCAGGCGGCTTTGGGTTGTGTTTGATTTATAGCCAGGAGGCTTGAAGTTTTGTTTGTGATATTACACCAGTGGTTTGGGTGAGGCTATTAGGGGTTGGAGGAGGCCTCATAGGGACCCCAGAGAGGTGGGGCCATAGCGTCAAGAGGGCGCATTATCCTCATAAAGGGACCCACAGTGGGGTGGGGCCCTAGCGCCAGTGAGGGCGCAGTACTCGTAGGAGGGCTCACAGGAGTGTGAGGACCCCGACGCCAGTAAGGGTGCAACTTGCGGGGTGTGTAGACCCCAGCCCAGAGAGGGGCATTTAAAGAGCCCAGTGTGGGCATAGCAAGTCCCAGAGAGAGGGGCGATTTTAGTAGGAAGCCCAGGGTGGGCATAGAGAGCCCCAAACAGGGGGCGGTATTGTTGAGGAGCCCTAGCGTGGGCACAGCAAGTCCCAGAGAAGGGGGACTATTGCGAAGCCCAGGATGGGCGTAGCAAGCCCTGGTAGTAGGCTAGTGCTGCAATAGACCTCAGACAGGGGCAGGGTGCTGCGGTGGACCCCGACAAAAGGGGTTAACAGTACAGAGTCCAGGAGAAGGGCAAAGTGCGGCGGTGGTCCCCGGCAAAGGGGATAGCAGCACGGTGCGCCCGGAGGAGTGAGGTTAGCAGTGTGGTGGGCCTAAGAGACCGCAGGGCTCGATACGAAGTCCCAGAGTGGATAAGGGTCCCTGAAAGGGACGACACTTTAGAGAAGGCCTAAAGTCGGCCTCGAGAGCCCCAAGAGAGGGGCAGTATACTAGAGAGAGCCCAGAGTGGGCACAGAGAGGGGGAGCCCAGGAGGGGGCGCTTCCATAGAGCGTACGGAGTAGGCCCGAGGGAGCGGGCGAGTTGATTTGTGACAGGACAACATCAGCGAGGCTTGGGGCGTGGTATTAGGGGTTGGTAGGAGCCACGCATAGCCCATAAGGCTAGGGTGCCTGGGGAGCACCCATCATACCGGGAGACCCCCGGGGGGTCCAGGAACACACGGGGACAGAGGTCCCAGCTATCCGCGCCCAGGGAGTAGTAAGGCAGCCTCCCAACATATACTAAACAGCAAAGACGTGGCGGGCAAGAATCGAGGGTACCCTTGGGCCGAATTGGCACGGAGAGAGGGCCTTAAGGAGATCACGGCCCTCCTGAAGGACCCCGCCGTGACATTCTTCTTCTTTTCTTCTTCTTTTCTTCTTCCACTCTGTTAACACGGGCTGCCCAAAGCCCCCCAATATTGCTCCAGCTGTGGATCCACATCAATCCGCCTCACCTGCCTAGGTGCTAAAGCCGGGCTGGGGCGAACCAGGAGCTCCTGCCGTAGCGTTGAGGTCCTAATCTGGGCAGGCTCCTGCCCATGGCTGAGGGAACATCCGAGGTGAGTATCCTTTGGTCCTTCACAGGCCAATACCAATGGCCGATTTTTAACAAGCCATATCAGCCAATACTGATCTGATTGTTGATATGCAGCCCAGCAGCTTCCAGCTGGATAGCAGCATCCAGCCGTTAAGTCTGTTGGGGTGGAAGGGGCAAACCAAGGCCCCCCATGGTGAGGGAGGGAGTGGGGCTGGTGCTACACAGCCAGAGCGGGGCGGGGTATGAGTGGCTCATCCAGG
>NW_005842404.1:1192043-1200514 GCF_000455745.1 Alligator sinensis | reverse complement strand
GGGGGGGGGGGGGGGGGGGGCGCCCCCCCTGCCACTGCATGCACCCCCGAGGCAGGCATGGGGGTATGTGCCACCTGGATCAGTGCAGGGTGATGGTGGGCTGCCAGCTGGGGGCAGGAGTAGTGCTAGGCTTTTCCCAGCAGGGACTGGGCTGGTCCTGCATGCGGGGTGGGGGAGCGGAGAGGTGGGGGAGGGGGGTGTTGGGGGGGGGGGCCTACAGCCACCATAAAATTTGCCATAGGACCCCCAAAAGCCCCCTTCCCAGTGCTGCTGCTGCCAACCCCACACACAGCCCTGACCCAGCCCCCCCACCAGGAAGAGCCTGGCGCCACCCCCAGCCCCAGCCTGCGCTCACCCCGCACAGAGACAGGGGGCACACCCCACCCATGCCTGCCTTAGTGGTGCACACACTGGCCGAAGCCACCCTGTGTTCCCCAGACAAGCCACTCATGGCTCCGCTCCACAGCCCGGGCCGCCTTGCCCCAGCTGCGCAGCGTCTGCCCCTGCCCAGCGCCAGCCCCACTCTCTCCCTCACCATTGGGGCCTCAGTCTGCCCCCCCAGACCCCTTTGCTTTCCCTTCCCTCCCCCCCCCCACTTACCTGCCAGATGCTGCACTCCTGGGTGCATACATGCTGCAGCTGCACACATGCACGTGGCATTTATCAGCAACATTATTGGCCACATCAGCCAAAAAAGTCAATGCCAATATGGACCAATGCATCAGTCCACCTCTAACAAAAAGCAGTACAGACAAAACCAACAAGTTTCTCACTTTTGCATCCTTTTAGGGAAGGAGTGATAAATTAAACATCTATCAGGTATGTACCACTCCTTAAGGGAGATGGACACCAGGACTGTCCATCAGTGGGCTGCATCATGAAGATGGATAAGTTTTAAACCCAGGGCTTCTTTTAGCCAGGGTGACTAATTCTCAGTACCATGGACTGTCCCCTAGACTTTAAAAAAAATAAATATAATTTCTGTTAAATAATAGTTAAAATAGCAAGGTAGCAAGTAAAGCAAGAAAAGTGGCATGGTGGTGGTGATGTAGGGTAAAAGGATATTACAGTAGTCCTGTTTCATCTGCATGAATGGCAAGAAGAATCTGACGGATAGTTTAGCCTTCTGCACCCTTCGCGTGTCAGAGGCAAGGGAGGGGCAAGGGGAGGATAGAAAACATCTAGCAACTGCCCCCAAAGATTACGCTGGACAAAATACAACCCTGTATACAGGGCACACAATGCTCAAGACTGTTGGGTTTTGAAGGAAAGCTGCTTCACATTTAAAAGATATTATCAGTTCGGGTTTTAATCTTCACTCCTACCCACCATTTCACGCCTACCTGCCTTCCCTGGTGCCCTCCTATTCCTGAGGCACCGTGTCACTTCCCTTCCTTGCTGGACTGTACCCCATGCTAAACATTAACCGGTAATGCATTACCAATATAAATATATTTATTGTTTAAAAGTTGAACCTTTCACATCCCTATTATCAATATATAAGTTCTAGTACACTGATTGGTGTGTCACTTAGACAAACTTGAGGGTCATTTAGATGTATTGATGTACATAAGCAGTAATACTAGAACTTCTGTAGTGCAATAAACTTTAAATATATTTCCCAAAAAATTATTGGTCTCATTCAGCAGCTGACTGTTTGGCTGGAGCAGTAGTGTCCAGTGAGCAACAGTCTCTTGGATGGGTGGGGAGGAAAGCAAAGCACCTTACAATGCTGGAGTACTGTGGTGTGGCTTTTTTCAGAAGAGAACACGTAGAGACTTTTGCTCTCCCAGGAGAAACTTTCCTGGGAGTGATTTAACCCTGTCTATCCTGGGTTATTTTGCTTTGGAAGAAAAATGCTGAACATCTGTACATTCATGGCATCTTCTGGGGGAGCAGCAACTTTCCCAAAATAAACTGAATGTCTGTACATGGCCTCTATCTCTTCCCAAAATCTGACTCTATCCTGTTGCACAAAATTAGCAACTTTAATGATCTGTTATTTTTGTGCAGATGTCTTCAGAGTAATTTAAAAAGAAATGTACTGTCTGACAGGGGTTTTTTTGTTTAAAAAAAAAAAAGTTCTTTATAATAGGAGCAAAGACTTAGGTGGTACTTGTATTCCTACTAAAATGAAGAAATGCAGTCATATATCTTTTTTAAGCACTTATACTATTGAGTACTGGTCCTAATGAAAAGGATTCTAGCAAATTTTCTCTCCTTTATTTAAAACTTCTTTTTATGAAAAACTACCCTTCAGAATGGTATATACCATCTTGCGCAGATGAGAAGTTTCATAATAAAAGGATTTTTTCTTCCTGGTTGATTCAGATATTCAAAACTAATTGAAAGATATAGTAGGACAGAAGAAATTTAAGCTTAATAAAACTTACTATATGGCATTTTGACATCCAATTAAAACTGGTTTTGCACATAATAAAGAACCTTATTCAAACCTCTTTCAAAGCAACAAGGTTCGAATAATGCCCAGACACTCTTGGGTACGCTACAACTGTGAAGGCTTCCTGTCTGGCATCTCTCCTTGAGATGCGGGACCTGCAGTCCAACCGTCCTTGGTCCAGAGACCAGAGCTGAAACTTCCACAGTAGCTTGTGCATGCTTTCAGAGTGCAACACTGTTGGCACTATAGGTTGTAATGTAATAGGCTCAAATAATAGATAAAGTGAGAAACACTGGCTTTTCAAAGGAACTTCTTCAACCTATACCTTGAGCCCTTAGATAGCAAAAGAGACTTGCAGATCTGTGGGAAAACAACAAACACCTGAATGCTTTCTTTTCCTCAGAATCTGTATTGAGCAAGAGTATTTGCTTAGGGGCAGTGTCCTTCAGAGAATCTTCGCTGAAACTGAAGTACATTTCCTTCCTCATGGTCCCTCCCTGTGCACTGAGAACACCTATGTAGGGAGTACGGAATAGCTAGTAGAAACTGTACATTCACACGCAAACATCTTTCACAGTTAAATGCATGTATTGGGAAGCCCTTTAACTCTGTTTCGGTTCACAGAAGTTCGTTAATGATTCTGGCCCCACTGTCCCGTAAAGGTAGAGTTATTCAGTACTGGTATCTCCTTGATACTCTTCTCCTATCTTTCCAAATATAATACTTTGCTATTTGCCCATTTTTTTATGACATTAATAATCCAGTTAGCAACAATTCCTACAAAACCTACAAAAACAATTCCTATGTTGCATGCTGAGACATTCGCACAGGGGCCCCCTGGCTGCACAGCACTGCCACTGCAAGCTCTCTACTCTTCAGGGCAGCAGCATTCAAATGTCTGTTCAGGTATATCTGGGTAAGTTTAACCAACTTAACTCCTGTTTGTAGGATATTGTTTTCTTATTATAAGCCACTGTGAGCTTTTATTCAGAACAGCGGTGTACGAATCAAAACAAAACTGCCTTTTAAGACTGAAAATCAATGAAGTAGTCTTTATTAGAGCAGTGACATGGACCAAATGTCCTTATGGAGACAGGAAAGGTGAAGGAGAGCTATGGAAAATGACAACCGCTAGGAAAGGGCATCAAGCTGGAAAAGAATCAAGATAGAGATTAACACACGAACACACTTGCAGTGCTCGTGCATACTCCTTTTTGTGCATGCATACGTGGGCTTTTAATGCCACAGGAATGGGGGGAGGGAGGGGAGAGACAAAAGAGAAAAGCAGGCAAGGTGGTGCAGAGCAAGTGTAGTAAACTCTCTCTCAACTGCATTTTATTTGTATAATTTCTGACATTTACCAAAGGTTACATTTAAAAAGGAAAGAATAAAAAAAGTTTAAATCACACAAGGTTTAAATGTTGCAAAAATGAGTAAGTCCAATTTCATGTCACCCATCACGTGGTAGCAAGCAAGACAAAAACAATGAGAACGGTATGAAAAGAATGAAATTAGTCTCTGTAATTAAAGGCAGCATGGACTATCTGATGGAGCTCGACCCGGGAAGTCAAATCCAAATAGGGATAGATCATCATGGCCAGGTACAGACATTCATTTCTAAAGGTGGAAAATTTCCATCACTAGAATGTATTTCAGGAGATGTTCAATCTGCAATCACCCCCTCTCCTCTTTCTAGAGGTGCACCAATACATTGGTCTGACATCGGATCGGTACCGACATAAAGAAAACTGGCTGTATTGGGTATTGGCCCAATGGGGCGGATAATTTGGCCAATAAATGCCTGTGCTGGGCACAGCCACAGCGCAGCACTCAAGCAGCTAGGAGCACAGCCAGCAGCCTGGAGAGCTGCCTCCAGCTGGTAAGTCCAGTGTGGTGGAAGGGGAGGGAAGGGGTGTCAAATCAATGCCCCCTGAGATGAGGGAGGGGGAAGGGGCAGGTGCTGCCCAGGTGGGCGGGGGGGCCGCTCCGCTCCCAGCCACAGCCCCGTCTCAATGCCCTGCCTCTACCCAAGTGCTGGGAAGAGCCAGGGCTGCAGCTGGGAGCAACACCTGCCCCTGCCCCATTCTTCACTGCAGGGTGTGTTGATCTACCACCCCCGCTCCCCTCCCACCACACAGGACTTACCAGCTAGAGGCAGCTGTATCAGAAATCAAATTGGGATCGGCCGATTTGCCTCCTTAAATATCGGCTATTGGTATCAGCCTCCAAAATCTCTATCAGTGCACCCCTACCCCTTTCCTATTACACATACACACACACACAGATATATACATACATGTGTGTGTGTGTGTGTGTGTGTGTAATATATATGGCATTTCATTTTAATCATGGAAAAACTCAGATTTGATGTTCTAAAATCAGAATCTGCAATTTTTAAATCAGAGAATTTGTGATTTTTAAACAGAGGAAACCAGGATTCCTGCTCATTCCCCATTTTATATGAACACACATTATATATTAAAAAAAATAGTGTAAGAGTGTGTGTGTGTGTGTGTGTGTGTGTGTGTGCATGCACACGCGTATACTATGGCTCATGTACTTTGCTAAGCATTAGACACACTCTCTGAGTGGAACAGCCTCAACAACCAACTAGTCTCCTTATTCTAGACATGGTGTTTTAGCTTGCAAATATCCTCCGTTTACATGTACCTCCCTACTACACTTGGTAGATGAACTGTATTCTCATATACAATTTTCACCAAGTTAAACTAAGAAGATTCAGCACAGGAACCTTATGCTTTTCACTGATTTTGTGATGTATTTTGAGCACTGGGCATACCTAGCACAGGCGAATTATTTGCATGGCAGCCTACTGTATCATAAGCCCCATGAAAGCACAGGTAGAAAGTCTATAGTCACATCAGATTTTGGTTTAACAGCTATTCTGGTTTAATGTATAAACACCAGTCTCACAAAGAACATGCTAAGTACAGTAAACACCATGTCAGCATTGCAGACAGACAGCCAGCATACTAGCCAACTAAGCTTATTCACCTCTAGCTGTCCATTTCCTTCCTGGATTTTGAGGCTTAACCCAAACCTAAACCTACCCATCAAAATGGTTCAAAACAAAATCAATGATGGACTTATGGATGCTCAAATCTTCCCTCCTACCCCAAAAGGGCCAGGGGAAAACACTATATTCTACCTTTATTGTAAGTTTTCAGTATTTTGAAAAGTCATTTTATCTACCTTTCCAGGATAAAACATTTTCTAGGGTTGCATCAGAACCAAATTTTTAATCATCACCTTATTTAGCTCGCTTTCAAATCATAAGTACTATCTGAAACAACTATTTTCTTGTTTTAGAGTTGTTTCTATGTAAATTACATCGCTTGACACTTAAGAACAGAGGGACGTATTTAGCTAGCATTTTAAGTTATCATTATAAAACTGACAATATATACAACCAAAATAGTTCACCCTTCAAAACAGCCTTGCAGTCTCCACAATGAGCATTAAGGGAAAGGGAACAGTAAGAAAGAAGGAATTTTTCTTTTAGACTCATCTCATCAAACCAATTCCCTATTGTAAGTAAAGAAAGAGGCATCAGAAAACAGAATTATTACTGAAGTGACAGCAGTGTAAACAGATAGCTGCAATGACACTTCATAGGGCTTTGTACAAAACAACTTAAAAACACAGCCTTGCACTAAGACTGGGAGGGAGGGGAAGCAGCTGGAAACTGTATAACCTATGCCAGTGTCTCACATAGGTTATATATGAAATCTAATTTATATTTGTTTTCCATTTAAAACTAGTTTTAAGTAAGACTTCAGGTGTTCCATTGTCTATCTATATAGGTATGTATATATCTGTCAACAGACAGACAGACCGACCTAGCTTGGGTCAGAAGGCATCCTGCTCTTAAAATCTACAATGAAAGTCTGACAACCAGTCTTCATGCTTAAGAAGAGAGATGAACATTTGAAAGGCTATTTAAAATATCATGGGCATGAAGAAAGTGCCTTAATGCAACAGTGCCCAGCCTTTTCACTCCACAGGCCGGATGTGCAGTGTCAGGTCGGTCCATGGGCCAGATCTGGCCAATGGACTCAATTTGGCCAGTGCAGCGTGCAGCCCAACCCCAATCCAGTTGCCCAGGGGGGTCAGGAACAGCCAAGCTCTTATCTGAAAGCATGGGGGCAGGGGGAAGGGAAGGCAGTAGCCCAGCCCTGAGTCATGGCAGGGAGGGGGCAGAGCAGCCCAAATCCAGACAGGCAGGGGCACAGGGAGCAGCCTGGCCCCAATCCTGATGCAAGGGGGTGAGCGGAGCAGGGCAGCCCTGACCCAGACACGCAGCAGGGAGGAACAGCCCAGCCCCAATCCAAACATGCAGTGGGGGATGAAGGGCATCAAGCAGCAGCCCAGCTTTATTCAGGGTGGGCCCAGCCCCGATCCCACTCTGTGGCAATGGTTCAGGCAGGGCTGCATCCAGCTGCATGGAGCTTCCACTGCTTTTCCACCACCAAAGTTCCCAACTCATGGACATGGCTCTACAAACTGGATTTCGCCTGAGGATTGAGGCACTGCTGTCTTAATGGATTGCCACTATTTAGAAATTGCAACAACATATTCACATTTGGAGCTTCCAGCAAAATGGTTAGGCAGCACAATAAAAATGGTTTGGGCTCCACAATTTAGTTGCCAGTTTATACTGTGACAGCAAGAAATATGGACTTTTCATCTCAGTCTACAAACATTTACTACAAAATTAAAGTTTGAGCAGACCCGCACACTGACTTGTTATGGAATCATTTATCTCAGACACTGACACTTACATCAAAGTTGAGGTGCTAAAAAGGACTGTGAGGTTGACTGTAGTGGAAGTCATTTTTTTCCTTGAAGAATCAATTGTCATGCAAACTCCATTTTCCAAGCACATCTAATAGCAGAAAGTAAGTGTTGATTGCTTAACCTTGGTTCTCACGTTTAAAAGCAGAGTGACCATCATAAATTAATGTGCTGAAGGCTAACCTAAGGAGCATTTTTAAGTGCAACATTTTGGTTTACAGATTACATGTATGTAATTCATATGAATACAAGTTCTGGCACACAAATAAACTGACACAATTATTTGAAAAACATAAGTTGAGGTTTGTTTTTTGCATAGTCACAGGTTGCCCACAATTGTGACTGAATCAAAGTTCAAAAAGCCCCCAAACATTTGAAACTAAACAATAAAGCAAGAGCTGCCCACTGATTTTCTATCCTGTTTGTACAATACTTCATGGTGTTTTTTTCACATTGGACAGAACATATAGTATGGGAATGTGGCTGGAGCATACTACTTGATCACTATCAAATCCGTGAAAGGGATGCTCCAAACCGTAATCCAGCCCACCGATTATTACCCCATGGTCCTAGTCCATGTGGGCACTAATGATGCGGCCAGGAGGAGCCCCGATCATCTGATGGAGGACTACCAAGCTCTGGGGGGCGTGCTGAGGGAGATGGGCACACAGGTGGTCTTCTCTTCCATCCTTCCAGTGAGTGGACGGGGCAGACGGCATGAATCATGTGTCGCGGAGACCAACTGGCGACTACGGGAATGGTGTTTCAAGGTGGGTTTCGGCTTCCTTGATCATGACCACCACATCACGAGGAGAGACATGCTAGGATGGGACGGGCTCCACCTTTCCCCTAAAGGTAAGCATGTGTTCTCTTTTAGGTTGGCGGACCTACTCCGGCGGGCTTTAAACTAGGCTCGTCGGGGGAAGGGGAAGATGAGGGCGGAGGATACATCAGACTACCAGACCAAACGGCGCCCACAACTACAGCCCAGCCCAGACCGTCAAGCGTAGCAGATAAACAGGTAAGAGATGGGGACCAGGGGAATGCTGGGACTACGGGGTCAGTATACACATCTACTGGAGGCCTGAAATGCCTCTACACTAATGCCCGTAGCATGGGGAACAAGCAGGAGGAACTCGCCCTCCTGCTGGCTGACACCAGCCCGGACATTGTGGGGATTACGGAAACATGGTGGGACTCCAAGCACGATTGGGCGGTGAATGTCAAGGGCTATAGGCTGTACAGGAGGGACAGG
>NW_005842404.1:1187569-1189645 GCF_000455745.1 Alligator sinensis | reverse complement strand
TAAGAGGAGGTTAGATGACCATCTTGCTGGGGTCGTTTGACCCCAGTACTCTTTCCTGCCATGGCAGGGGGTCGGACTAGATGATCTGCCCAGGTCCCTTCTGACCCTAGAAACTATGAAATTATATATGCAGATTTTATGACTGTATCTGCCAAAGAATTTTCACTACATTGGAATTATCCAATTGTCCACCATGCTCTCTGCTTCCCCCAGTCAGTATCAAACTCTTTCTCTGCTCATATGGAAATGAGACCAAGAGATTTTGTCTTCCATTTAACAAACTGGTATAAATGACCCCAATAATGTTTGATTTAAAAAAAATAAAAATAAAAAAAAGAATGTTACATACAGGACATCCTCCCCACATAAGCAAGACAGTGCCAGTAAAAGACAAAAGAGAGAAACAGTGTCCAACACTGAACCCTGTCACTCACCCCTGTTTAAAAGTTCTTGTGCAGACACACTGATCAAAACCAGTCAGCATTTTTAAAAATTCACTAACAAATGAGAAGCCCAAAATATTAATTCCCGAATTAAGCTTTCATTTTTGAAAGAGTCAGGACTAGCTCCACAGAAGTATCAAGCACCTGAATGCTTTCAAGGGCCTGGGTCTCAGCTCCTACTCACGCTGGCTGCAAGAACAACAACTTTTCATAGAAGAATCAAATACAGGTACTCCTCACTTAACGTCGTCCCGGTTAATGTTGTTTCGCTAATCTATTAGAGAACATACTCATTTAAAGTCGTGCAATGTTCGGTTATAATGTTGTTTGGCCACCACCTGCTAGTAGGTAACTACTGTGATGTAATTGGATTTGCTTAAAGTCGCGTTTTTCGTAACTATGACGTTAAGTGAGGAGTAGCTGCACAGCCAAGTTCTGCCCGAGTAAGACAAGGTTTCTGTTGCCTCTGCTGCTACTTCATAGCTTTATGAAGCAACAAGTGTGACATTTTCATTATTTCTTCCTGCATAGTCCCTATGAAACTCAAGAATAGTCCTGGCATTTGTAAGCAACTGCTTCTTGGGAATACTGAGAGACAAGGAAGTTATTCAAAGATGAAAAAGATGTCCCTCCCTGCTCCTCCAAGAGAAAAAACGCACAAGGCCTTAGGGAAGGGTGCAGTAGCAAAGACCTTTCCTCCCCTGCATCTCCCACAAAAGTCAACAGATTACAGAAAGTGTTCAGCACCGGAAACCGCCACCTCTGACAACAACCACAAAGCCACGAAGTAGTGAGAAGGAACAGATCTGCCTTTCCAGCTGCAAGTACGAGATCCCAACCTGGAAAAGACAAGCTAGCTGAAGGCACCTGGAAATCCTGCTAAGAGGTAGTCTGAACAGATGCCCTGAGCATCGTCCCCAGTCATCCAGGCTAGTAGGAGGCTTTGGCTCCTCACCAGAACTTAGCCCCCCTGTGACACCTGCCCTGAGCCAGCAGATTAGGGCCAGGGTTTGCTCAGCTTTCATCCAAAAAGCCACCCCCCAACTTGGCGGTTCAGAACAGAAGACAGTCTGTTCAAAAAACCTGATGTCGCTTCGACCAATGGTCCGCCAGAGGGACGTGAAGAGCGAACACCACGCTGCTGGGGCACGCGCACCCCCATTCTCTCAGGGGAGGGTGGCTGCAAGGTCGCCTGCGTAGTACGTGAGCTTGTGCACCAGGCATGGTGCCAACTAGATGCCTGCCCTCTCCTACAGGGAGAGAGCAGGACAGGTCAGGCCCCTGCCCCTAGTCTGGCTTCACCTCAGTCAGGAAACACTAGGGGCCACAGGAGACGGTGCAAGGGAGGGGAAGATGAAGCACAAGAGAAGGAGGAAGGGGACAAAGCCTCCAGGGGAAAATTTCCAACTCTCCTGACGGGGAAAATTTCCAACTCTCCTGACAGGGCAAACAGGTCCCTGTGGGGTGGGTGGGAGCTGGGGCTCCCAGGGCGGCAGGGGAGAGGGAAGGGGAGGCTTCCGCACCGCCGCCAGCCCCGGGGACATGCAACAAGTCCCGCCCGCCCCCAACGGTCGCAGCCCCCCGGGACGTTCGGCGCCCAACGGGCGCCGCCCTGCCCCACAGGTTCGACGAA
>NW_005842404.1:1167303-1187440 GCF_000455745.1 Alligator sinensis | reverse complement strand
CCCCCCCGGGGGGCGGGGCCGAGCCGAGCCGCCGGGGCCCGGCCTACCGCGCTGGCTCACGCGGGCCCAGGCCGCGTCCGCGGATCCCGCGAGAGCAGCTCCGCGAGACGTGTCACTGTGCAGCCACCATAGTCATTGTGACGCCACTCGGCCCGCGCCCTGATTGGCTTGGGCGGTAACGTCACGAGCGCGGGGCAACACGGAGGTCACCTTCCCCCCGCTGCCGAAGCCGGGAGGGGCACGCGCGTGGGTGCTTCGGGGCCCCGTGCGCGTGCGCCGCGGCCCGGCCTGCCCGGGTGGGGGGCAGGTTGCGTGTTTCACTTGTGTGTTTAGCTGCCCGAGCCTTCCGATGCTTGACGTAAGAAAGGTTGGTAATGACGTGACGTAACGCAACGCTGATGTCGGCACAATTGGACTGGACGGGACGGGACGTCACCGAAGGAGAGGAAAATGGATTCCTCTCTCGGCCGCCTAGTGACATCAAGGAAGGTGCGGGGGCAGAGGCGGATCAGGGGCTGGCTGCCAGGAGAGGCCCCTGCCCAGTGGTTTATGATGCAAAGCCTGTTTGTGCACCCAGCAGCGCTGGCACTGCGTCGCGCGCCTGAAAGGATCTCAAGGATTGTGTGCCCAGTAGGAGAGGGGCAGCAAGGGAAGGCAGGTAGAAAACTGAGCTGGGCTGAGCAGGGGCCAGGTTGGGCTGTGGCACTGCAGGGTTTGAAACTAGAACAAAAGGGGCAGGGGTTTGGTCTTTCCTGGGATGTCCTTTGCAGCCCTCCCTGGCTGTTCTGCAGAAATCAACATTTATATTTTATTTGCCAGTGTGACAGGCAGAGGTGTGGGTTGGAAAATTTTCCACTGCTTTATTTTTCTGTGGGAAATTTTCCATTTCTAAAAATTAATTGTTTCATAAAATTAATTAGTAACAATGAATGGATGCCAATACAAAATTAGACATGCTTGGCAGTTTCAAAATTGTAATTAATGTTTTTTCAGGTGATTATCCCTAGGAAGTGTGTGAGAGAGTACATATATGTTTTATTGATTTGTAAACAGGAGGGTAAATACACTCACATAATAATCCAAGCCAAAAATCAAGTTATGAATTCACATAATTGGCTGTGCAGGTCAAATCAAAAACAAATGAACGCACTGCTAAGATGGTTTCTACTTCTCAAAAGCTCTTACTTCTGGAGAATCGGTCAGAAGCACAATTAGTGAAGAAGATGCAGTGTGATGATAAGTTGCCCTTGCCTATAGACTCACTGGTAAAACCATCCTTTAGTGAAAAAGAATGTGGTTCGAGTAGTTCTGAATCAGATTTGCCTCAATCTAATTCTGAAATGGAACTAATAAGTAGTGCAGGTGATTTGACAGAGTGACAGTGAAACTGGAAGTGCCACAATGACCTCAGTGGAAGAAAGTTAAACTGTTGAAGTAGATGAGTGGACAACCATGGCATATCATGCACAGTTCTTTGGGTTTAGTAAAATTAGTGTGTCAGCAGTTTTCAGTGCCTTCGTTAAGAAATGTTTTCTTAAATTTAAACAAATAATGTAAGGGAAGTATATGCTATTGTGTATTGTCTTTACATTTTTACAAGTATTCCAATAAAAATAATTTCTTTCTACACAAAGCTTTGAATTTGTTAGACGATAACATTTAAACCACATTAAGTGTGCTATATTTAATTTTTTTCCTAATCAAATATTTCAGTTCAAATACTTGTGGCTCTTGGGACATAAAATTAACATGGGGTACTTTTTTAGTTTTGTTTAGTAAATATAAGTCAAATAAACATGCTAAATCAGATCATACTGTATTTAGGGCATTAGAAAATTTCTGGAAATTTTGAATTTTCCAATTCAAAATTTTCCAGAAAACCCACATTCTGGTGACAGGGCAGCCTGCCCCCTTAAGGGAAGGCAGCTACCTGGATTGAAGGGCTGCAACTGTGGGAAGGTTAACGAGGGCTGGCTCACTGGGAAGCAAAAACCCCAGCAGGCAGGACTAGGTGGGGATTGGAGGAAAAGAACCAGGCACTAGAGGCTGTTGGGCTTTGAGGAAGACAAGTCTGGGAAAGAAAGGCTGAAGCAGCAGCAGGCCCATGCCAGAGTCCGGGACAATCAAAATTTGTTTTTTGCTTACTTTGTGTGATGAAAGGCTGTATCTGACTGGAGCAGGCTGAGAGGCTGTCCAGACAGCAAAAGCCAGTAGGTTTAAAGACTGCATGCTACTGGGCCTTGCTGAGAGATGCTCTGCAGGGAAGGGCCAAAAGCCTGGCTGAAAAAGCCCTGAGGCAGCAACCTGCTGCAGCCAGCCTTTGAGATCCTTTCTCTACTTGTATTTCAGACCTTTGATTTTTATTCTTCTACCCATAATGCCTACAGCATTGACAGCTCCTGCTGGTTTCTGGGAGTCATCATTTTATATTTATGGGACCCTCATTTTAAAAAAAGTAACTTTCTGACCCTCTAGCTTGGAGAGAAAAGGCTAAATAAATCACCCAAGTATATGACATCAGAAGGCAAATAAAAAGAACCAATTTTTAATTTATCTCTTTAAAATATTGGGTGGTGATGCTGCTGCCAGTCTTGGTTGGCCTTGGTGCTGCATGGAACAGCTGGTTGGATTGCCAGTCAGAGAGTTTCTAGGGCAGCTTTGGTTAGTATTTCCTCTTTGTCTTGATGCAGCCCTCTTGCTACTGGCCTGTCACAACTCTGAGCCAGAATGAGCAGGAAAGAGCAAGCAACACTTTGGGCAGTAGTATGAGGAATTCCTGATGTTAATGTGCAGTTCTTTGATGTGTGACATGCCAGGACTTCATGCCAGAGGGCTGAGAGATGCGTTTAGTCTCCTGACATGCGAGTTCTCTTACTTTGTTTGGGCCTTGGGTTCTCATTGGATATACTGATTTGACTGGTATTCCAGGCTCCATCTCCTGTGGTCACAGTACGGCTTGGAATTGTTACCACTTATCCATTTATTTGGCTGTAATAATCATTCCTAATCAGCAATTAAGTCCCTACATACCTGCTTAGTAAGTTACCCTGTGGTAGGGCAAGAAATAGAACTGGTTTCTCTTAGCCACTACCTGCAGTTAGGAAGAAAGGGAGAAAATAGTCCAGCTGCTTAAAAAGAAACACTATGGGAGAACAGGAGATGTACCCACTGGATAGCCATACCTGCACTAGAGAAATTGAATGTGCTATCTACTGTTTGGTCTCAGAGAATGCACTTTATCACTAACTGTGTCAACATGAAAAAGCATTCCTCTCCACAACACATAGGCAATCACAGTTAAGAGCCATTGTGAACATGGGTTGTTGCCCCAGTGCTGCCAGTAGTCCTCACTACCATCCCACAATGCACTAGTCACTTATTTGGCTACTCTAATCTCCTTTCTTCACTGTGCTGAATAGGACTGAAGTTGGCTGGAAGCCATTTTTGCCAGGTAGCATTGCACACACTGCAGTCATTGTATCCTCTGCAATCCAGTTGATTCTGCTGTCATTAGCATAGAGAAGTCAGGCTGGAAGGGACCTCAAGAAATCATCTAATCGAACCAGCGATCAAACCTGCAGCCTTGGAGTTATTAGCAGCATGGTCTAACCAACTGAGCTTATCAGTCATCATGGCCACATCTAGACAAGTGCACACATGCTTTTTCCTGGGAACAAACAGCAGTGGCACAGTATGTGCTACTTGTACCTGGGGAGCACCCATGCATGCGCACTCTGGCATGCAGCAAGTTGCCCCAGGTAGGGTAAGGGGAGGCTGGCCCCAGCAGCCTTACCCAGGGCTCCAGCAGCAGCAATCCAGTATATGGAGCCCAGCTGGCAGCCAGAACTTGGCTCTGGCCAGCCAGGCTCCAGTTCTGGGAAGTACGTACTGCCACCACATGTTCTGTCCTGCCATTTTCAGTGGTGGGTTTTTTAGCTTGCAGGCCCCACCCCCCCTGCCACACTGTAAATTAGCAGCGCAGGGAACACCTGTATGTGTGGCGCATGAGGTCCTGCAGATGGGTCTGCCGTGCTGCATACTGCACATGCATACGCAGCTGGACTTGCCCCATGTGTCAGAGATCATCCTACAAATGGGCTATCAGCTGACCCTAGCAAGAGTGAGGACTCTGTTGTTCATCTGGGGAAAGGAACTGAAGCAGGGCCTACTCACTTCAATAATGTAATACTGACCTGATGTTTGAGTGACTGGCAGAGGTTGTTACCTGCAGAAGTGGTAAGTAGCATTATAGGATGAACAATAGGAACTTTAGAATAGTACAGAACAAACTTTATATGAAGGTCTAGTATATTAAGCCCTCGGACAGTGGTTCTTAATGTTTTCGGACTCAAAGAACACCTCATTAGATTCAAGAGACCCCTGAGAAAATGCCAACTTACTGCTTTCATTCATTTCTTGACTAGAAAAATAATAGAGCAATGCTTCTGTTGTAAAAAACTAAGAAAGACCACAAGTCAGAATATATTGACACTCTGGATTCCTATTTGAAATCTCTGGGTTTATCTTAACAGTCACGTGTAGGTTGTTTGTATACCTAAGAACATTAATATTGTACAATATCTCACAGCACCCTTAAAAGGATCTCACGGTATTCCTAGGTGTTGTGGCACCTTGGTCAAGAATCACTCCTAGGACAACAGCTGTTCCAGCTCTGAGCTCAAACCTTCCTATTTTATAAAAAGATGGACAAACACTCAGTATACTCCCACCCTGCCAGCATGCTGTGTCATTCAGTAGCAAAAGGAGTGATAACTATGGGCTGGCAGTTGCTTAGGGGCCCCAAAACATTAATTACAAAGCCCTACCACCAGATATTTGCACCTGGTTTAAAAAGTACTACCCCTATTGTAAGACAGTACTCCACATGCAGAGGGCTTCATGGATGGAGTGGGGGGGGAAGCAGCCCTTCAAGATTTTACCCTATCCTTATAAAAACCTTAAAAAAACAAAAATACCTGCTGCTAAATAGAACAGATTCACCTTGGAACTGAATCATGGTCGTAGAAGAGAATAAGAGCAGGCCAGTGGGTCATAGGGATAAGAAGTCAAATCTAGAGATGCCCAGTACATTGTCAAAATCTCAGGATGTCTTTAGGAGAGAGGAGAGAACAACAGTCCTGATATGGCACCAGAGATACCAGTCAAGCTAGTTTAGCTGGAAGAGGAGGGGGAGGAAGCATGAGATACCAAACATCTCTATAGTAGAGATGTACTAATGGTGGGTGATTTTGCAGGCTCAGGGACTGCGGGAAAACAGGACAAATCCTGGCCAGAAATTACACTAGCAAATAAACCTGTTCCTCAGAGATCCAAGCCTTTGTGTTATTACCCTGAATTCCTGTGGTCCTGGGATCCTTCAAAGCACAGCAGTAGTAATGTTAACAGATCCTTCATGGTGAGATTTTTTTAGAGATTAGAAATAACCAGCAGATGGCAATCAAACATAAAATTTAAGACAAGTTTGTGCCACTGCTGAATGAGTCAGATAATAGAAAGATGATAGATTTCAAATAAGAAGCCAGCTGTATAGCTATTCTTGTTTCCAAAAGCACAATGTGTCATTGAATAAATGCAGTGTGCCTGGATTAGTGCAACTCAATTATATGAAAAAGAAGAACCTTCCTCCTATATTTAGGCAAGGAGAAGACACCGACAGATTTACATGACACGTATCATTGAAATGGAAATTACTGATAAAATAGCTCTTTGTAGGAGCTTCAGAAGCACCTGTAACCAGTGATAAACTACAGTGCCTAGAGAGACAGCAGTGCCTAGAGAGAGAGTACTGCATATATAACAAGGATGTGCCTCAGGCTACTCAGTGAATTTCAGCAGCAGTGCAGAATACTGCCTTTGTTCTTCATCTGAAAGATGAAGAGCTGCCACCTCACAAGTACTCGCTGCTTCCTCTGTTATCCAAGCAACAGTACATAACAGCCTTCATATTTTGTCTGACTCCTTTTCAAAGTGCCTTGCTCTGTGGATGTGTCTTGAGATACTGGATAGTCAGTTGAAGGAGCTCCAGTCAGCAAGAATCTTACACAATTAATCTGGAAACACTAGGAAGAAAAAAAACCTAATTAATGGAAAGGAAGGCATCTCAGACTAGTCCTCACTGGCAAGGTATTCACATTGCTAAAATCACCACCATGTCAATTAGCCCTCTGATTATTTTGGGAGGAAGTTAGGAGGCATGGAAGCCTGGATTTAAATGATGATCAAGCATGAAGTAAGACTGGATAGGACCCAGCTTGTCTCCCTAGGATTTGTGCATGGGACTACCACACTTACTCCTCCAGCAGTATCCTGCCAGTACCCTTCTGTCTGATTCTGGAGCTGGTACTCTCCTTGGTACCATAAATGCTGCATGTCCCTGGACACTGAGGTGGGGCACAGTGAGCTCCCGCAGGCAACAATAGTGCTGGCAGAAGCATGGCGGCAGTGAGTGGTGAGCTCTCGCAGGCAGCCGTGGCGCTGTCGGCAGGGGGGAGGGAAAGGATGGCAAGCGCTGCCCTGCAGTCGGTGACCACCCACAGACGCTGCCAGCAGCATTAGCAGCAGCCAACGGCAATCAGGGACCACCCGCAGACACCAACGGCAGCGTCAGCGGCAAGGGAAGGAGGGGGTGTCAAGCAGCAACCACCCACAGGCACCTCTGGCAGTGTCAGTGGTGCTTTTTGCAGGGGGTGCACCGCCAAGATCAGGGGGTGCAAGTACACCCAGGTGCACCCCCTACATGTCGCCAATGCTTGGCACCAATCCCTGCATAGTGGTAGGATTTCTGCACAAACTTTATGGAACCGATCCTGGCCAGCCACAGAGATTCAGGCAGTCCTGTGGGTAGCGCAGCAGTGCAGTGGTAAAAATTAAAGAGTTTGAGGATGAAATGAAACTTTCAGGACATACTTCCCTGAGACCACAGAACCAATGCGACAGGAAATTAAGCATAACAAAAAGTCAGGAAAGCATCAGACTCCCCTTACAACCTGCTGAACTATCTCTGCTGGTCATTCCAGACCCTGGCCAGTTTAGGCTAGGATTCTGTTGGGCCCTTTTCTGTTTATGAGATAATTCTCACTCCTACCTCTCATCATAGTCATCAACAACAATTCCCTCCCTCCAAGCACTGTACTGTCTGATGCCCTCCAAGCTTAAAATCAAGGGGCAAATTCAGTAATTCTGTCACAGTCAGTTGAGTTGCATTAGGAATTAATTTGGTCCGAGTTTTGTAGTACTTTCCCCCAGCAATGTCTTGGGGGGTGGCTTGTTTTCTGCATTTTTTTTAAGGGGGGGAAAATGGGTAGTATTTTGTCTAGTGTTCCTTTAATTAATACTTTTTTTTAATGTATTTATTGCCCTAGACCCTAAGTACTGAGTACATCAACTTCTCCTGGGAATTCATAATGAAGTTGTGCTTTTTGCTTTTTTTTCACCATGGAATGCCCGTCTTCAATCTCATCAGACCCAGGGAGTTGAGGGGGAGGTGACTTGCTTGCCTTCTCTTTTCTTCACCTTTCCATCTTCTTGCCCACAAAGAGAGCAGCTTCCCCACAGAATGGGATTAATATCCCTGTGAGGGTTGTGCACTTGAAGAGATGCAGGATTTGCTGCATTGTTTAAAAGGAGTTAGAACAGAACAGTAATATTCTAAATAATAACAGTGAAAGCTGGAGAGGCCACTGCTGCTTCTCTGGAAATTAACAAGTGTTGTGATTAAATCCAGCAACTGGAACTCCAGGGTATTATGAGGACAGGCCCAACAAAGATGCAGTAAGTGGATTATCTGAAAAGCCCTTTTTTCTCCATTTCCCTTATTTAAAATAACAATTTTAAACAGTCATTTTAATATAGCCTGAAATGATTAAATAATAGAATCTTTAAAAATAGGCAATAAATTGTAAGTAACAAGAAATACTGGCCACTCAAAGCTTTTCAAACAATATCTATTTTGATAGTTGACCTTATAACTTGGGGAAGATAGAAGTGAGTCATTAAGATCCCCATTGGTTAAACTATTTTCCAAGCTGATTATAAAGCTTAAAGCTCCAGCGGTGTGTACAGACTAACAAAATACTTTTTATTTTTAAAAAGGTTACTATCACCCAATTCATTTTACCTCTGACTTAATATTAGAGGTACTGTTTATGCCTCCACTTCTCAGAAAATACCTAGGAGCTGTCACACATTTCACTCTGCAGTATTGCTCTAAAACAGAACAGCTTAGAGCAATGTAACACTACAGTGTTTTTATCCACAACTGTAGCACTGTACTGTAATTAATAAGTAATATTGTTTAATTGTTTTATTTTTCTCTTTCAGGGTAGTAATTTCTCAGTAGATTAAATCCTACATCCTCCTCAGCCAAATTCTCACTGACACCAACATCTGGGGTCCATGGGAATTTTGCCTGAGTAAAGATAGGACTAATAGGAAGACTGTAAATGTAATGTCATGCCTAGAGGCTTGCACTGGGTATGTGTTTATCAGAGAGTTTCCAGATTTGTTAATGACTTACAATTAAATTGAAATCCTCTAGCTTTCAATTCTCTGTCCCTTGCTTATTTTTAAGAAGTAAGGGCTCTGTGTTTGGATTAAGAGGTGTGCACAGGAGCTGTGAACAGGAGTTCTGAAAAAAATGGTGTTAATAAAAAAGTTACATTTGACAATTACTGAAGTGCAGCTATGACCAAAAAAGTGACTGCAAAAACAGCACTTTCTTTCTCAACAGATCTGTTTCCTGAATGCAGTTAGTTATCTGTGACAAAAAATAAGTTTTTGCTGCATTTTCCTCCTGTTATGGGAAAGTAAACTGGATTCACAGACTGGCTTTTCAGAGGAGAGAAATTCAAACAGAGAGTGAAAAGGACTGTGCAACTTAGTTCAGACTTTTCACAGACTTCCTGATTCCAATGCCCATAGGCAAGGCAGTCTTTCCTCTCATTCTGTCTATTTTCTAACTGAGGTCCTCAGCTCTTCTCATCACTTTCAACAAAAATTAAGATGGAAAAAATAAGAGGGAACTCAACAAAGCAAGAGAGTAGATGGTAAAGCTGTTGCTCTTCCACCTTCTCCCTCCCAAGATCTGACATACGTTTTGCCTGCAATTCTATTTCACCTTCCCATCCTGTTCTAGCAGACCTTTAGACCCCATGAAGCTTTAGCAAACATGCATTCAGAGTTTAGATAATGTGAAACCCTCTTTTGTAAGCCACTCCATTGCAAAGCCAACAAGGGCTCTGAAACTGAGCTGATACACCATGGCAGCTGTTCAGACTGCTACGCTCCCAGCACAAGGCCAGAGCAGTAGCAATAACATTTACCAGTGAGGATTTAAGGTCTTGGTGACAGACTGAGAAACCATACCACAATGATGTATAGCCACACACCTACCAACAAGCTACGGTCAGCAGTGAAGCGCATGTATATACCATCAGGAAAAAGACATTTGGTGCCAGAACATACTGGCACTGAACTAAAGAAGTAATTGCATTAGCTCATCGATTCTCAACAAGGTGCCAGCAAACCCTGTAGTTCCCCCAGGTCCTTTGAAGAGTGCTCCAAGGTGAGAGGAGATAAGTGCAGCTGTGTTTGGGCTTGTCCCTTCCAGAATGATCCCCAACCCCAGTGCCCAGTCCCTCTGCAAAGAGGTGAGCCTTCCAGTATATAATTTTTTTTTTTAATTGGGGCCACTCAATTCACACAAGTTTTGGAGGGATGCCTCAAGTCCAAAAAAGGTTGAGAACTATTGCACAAACTCACCTAGAGGGAACTTTCAAACATTTGAGTAGATCTGATATATTCCTACCGGTAGGGGGCACTAGTGTGCATGTTACAAGCCAGTGGACAGCTCCAGAAGGAAATTACAGTACTTGGCTAGTGACTGAGTCTAATTCAATAAGCAAAATGTACCTATAAACTATTCCTCAGTCTGGCTACATGCAAAACTCATGGACTGTAAGAGAAGCAACATGGGCAAAGGACTAAACAATTTCTATGTTCTCTGGGGACTGCAGTTAAAGTTTTTACTCTCCTTTGTTGCCAATTTAAAAGAGTTTCTCTCTTTAAAATCTCAATATCTTGAGAAAAAAATGTAAAATAGGCACCAAAAAAAAATCCCACCAGCACCTCTAACATAAAAAAAATCAATAAAATACAGTTCTGCACAAAAAAAAATACTCATCAAATTCCAGTGTAAGTTGCCAAATTTATTTTCTTGATTTCTAAGCCTCCATTTCAGCTTAGAAATTTGTTTCTTAACTGTTAGTTCTGCAAACTCGTTCTAGTATCTGAAAATTAAACTGGTATCCCTTGATGATACCTTGCCACCAAAAATAAAAATCAGACAAACATTTGTCTGGGATGGTTTAGACAAGAGCTGATTCTGCCTTATGCATTCTACCCATCTAGAAGAACTTTTTGTTTCCTTCCAAACCATTTTCTATGATTCTGAAGACTAAATTTTGAGGCTGTTCAAGTGCAGTTGAGGACATAATTTGGTCATGTAGAATCTTTATTATTACTCAGCAAAGCCACTGCACTTTGTAACACACATCGGCAACCACAGTGTTTTCAGCTATGGGCCACCATGAAGATTCAATATTCAGATGATGTAAGGATATTTTACTGATTCATACCTGTGGTGGTTGAAGTATGGCCCACAGGCAAGATCTGACCCTTGGGGCATGTCACGGGAGCAGTAGCACTGTTAACCACCATGGTTCTGTGAGCCCCATGCCAATTAACACTGCCACCACTTTCCCATCACTACATTTTTGGACCCATTGGGAGTCCCACAGGCCAAATGACATGGTCCTAAGACCCAAAGTCTGCTGGATCAAGCCAGTGTGTGTACATCAGACACAGTCCAGGACCCAGCATGCAGGGTTGGTCTGCACACTGGATCTGGCCCTTGGACCTGACCCCATGCACCAGATCTGGCCCACAGACTGGCTGCATTGCATTTATTCAGCCTGCACACCAGAAAGGTTGAGCATCACTGATTAATGCAATAATATTTTAATTACAATATTTTCTCTGTTATTCTCTAAAGCCACTTCTTGTACAACCTGAGATTTGACTGTTGTTTTAAATCTTCACTGCAAAGTGGTGACCTGTGTTCAATGACCTGTCCTCAGTGATATTTGGATATTTTCTGTGAGTGTCTGCAGTTACTGTAAGTTGTTCAAAACATTCCTTCATAAGTGTATTATTGTGCATTTATCAACATTGTTATCATTTTTGAGTTACAGGAATGGGGAAAAAAAACTGTCTACTTCCAGTTCCTGAAAAAAATTCTGTAACACTCTTCCTCTTTCCCATTTTCAAAAGATTAAGTAAATCGCTGCTAGGCTGAGACCTTGTCTGACAAGTTTCTGTTATACAGGATTTTTACAACTGAGCTATAAAACCCCTAAACCCCAGAGTTAATAATGATAGACCCTTAACCATGGCACCATGGAGAAGCACTGCTATAATTTTAATAAAGCTGTCAGATTAAGTGACTGCATGGTTACAGCATGATATTAATACAAGTTCTTAACTGTCAATTAGTTAACTGGCTAATAAGAAGAACCTAGCTTATAGGATTTTACTAATGAATATAATGCTTTGTTTCTGGGCAAAACATATGCTTTGGATATATAATTAGAAAAAGTCCCCTTCTCACTCCCCCATCAAGGGAGCATGTGCAGCTGAATAAAAGAGCTTATTATACCTGTGAAGGGTCAAAGTCTGTGGATCTGTAGCTTATGGTATTATGACAGATTACAAAATCACTCTATTATGTTAGTCAATCTGTTTCCAAGCACAAACTAGCAGGGAGCTGTGCACTAGAAACTCACAAATAAGACTCCCATTGGCTTTTGTCCTGAAGTCTTATGATAGGTCAGCTGTTGGTGACATCACCTCTGTCAGATCACATGTCAGAACCTTAGTGTATGACTTCTGTCTTTGTTATTGCAGAACCTCTTCACTGACAATCAATCCGTGCTTCATGTTGCAAAGAGCTCCTAGTAAGAGCTGAAACAAATTTGAAATCCATGGGTAGCCATCACTTGTGCTAATGAAAGAAAAAAAGCAAAGCACTTATGCTCCATCTGACCTCTCTCAGGCTCTCTCCTTTAAAAAAAAAAAGTTTTTAAGTAGAGAGAAGAGCAGCTAAACAGCAACAGCTGGAATGGAAAGCTGAGAGTTCAGTTTTGTTAGTTTAGGAAGAAATAGTCATTCATACTTTGGATAAAGAGATTTCAGACATGATAAAGACCCTGAGAAATATTTGACTTTACCTAATTTTTAAGGGAAATTGTTCTACTGAAAAGTGTTTCTCAGTTAGTACAGTGCAGGACCCCATGGTACTAAAAGGAAACCCCTCTTGGAGTTCAGTTACATGGTGATAATCATCATTGTGGACTCCTTATGGGCATGTAGATTTCTCTTACCATCCTTAGTTGTCTTAGATCTGAACTGGAGAGAGTATATTTTATCCTTAACTTTAATCTGAGACCCATTGGGACCAGTTCTCAGTTATATTACTCAGGCTTTTAAATGTCTTTGAGGGCCCTTTGTGCTTCCAGAATGATATTAAAAGGCCTTCACCTAAATGGGAACTGGGCATACTTTCCTGGAAAGTTAGACCATTTTCCCAGGAGTGATGAGACTGTTTGGTGATTTGCCATCTCAGTCACATCATTCATTAGAGGGACAAAAATTAAAGGGAAAATGTGGCTGCTTTTTTTCCACTTTATTAAATACTTTTAAAACATGCTTCTGACTAGCTCTGATATTTAGATATGGCTGGCCACCATTAGGTAGTGTGGTGGGATGTACAGACCCCACCCCTTGCCTGTCAAAAAGATTTTTTCTGCATCCACATTCTACAGATGTGACAAGGTGCCTTGACACCATCCATAAATGATCATAGAAGTGTAGAGACTCATTAAGAAGTAGGGCTGAAAGGGACATACCTTCAGGGTCATCTAGTCCCTGCCTGAAGTAGGATCATCCCTATACAAACCATTCTATGCAAACCATAATCTAAACTCAACATAAGATACCATCAACTCATCTTGGACTCCCAACTTCCCTCCCCTCCGGGACCTCAGTGCCTCCCCCAAGTAATCTCCTTAACTCATTGAAATCGGCCCTCCTGAAGTCAAGGGCTACTACCTTGCTGCAGGCCTTTGACACCCTGCACTGGATGGTGAATTCCAGTAGGAGATGATCGCTAACATCCAGGTGGTCAAGAGCCCGCAGTCCCCTCACCAGGTCGTCGCCTGTGGCCAGGACCAGGTCCAGCAAGGCATTTCCCCTGGTGGGATTGTGCACCTCCTGGGTTAGATGGAGGTCCTGTATCTTTTAAATCTAGTGGGCTTATCTGAGATGCTCATCTCTTTTATATCAGTGCCTCACTAATATGAATAAATTTAGGATCACCATCCTCATGGTATAGGACCATATTCTCATGGAAATAATAGGTCTTTTCTGTTAATGGCTGTGATTCTACATGATCAAACATCTACCATGGTAGACATATCTTAAATGGGTTCGGCATGCCCATTTACAAGGCAAACAAGCTTTGCAGGGAAGAGAAAAAACGTAATTTGTTTCCATCAGTGGGGACTTATGCTCCTGGGGGAGAACTGTGCGCTGCAAATAAAATGCCAATAGTCTGACCAAGTCACCAATTCGAGGAAACTGACTTTGTCAAGGAATGACCAGCACAGACGTTGACAACTCCATCATCACCTTTTGATGCTATGTGATCCTGAACAAGCTTGCACATCTCTCTCTCTCTCTCTCTCTCTGTTTGCACAGCAGCAGGACGGTTGTGGGGGCAGAGGAGGCTGCTCAGAGGCATAACTATCAACTGAAAGGAAGAACAGAAACAGTAAAAGCTTTAAACTTAAGAGCTAATGAAAAACTCAGCCATCCAAAGCCATTTGTAAAGCACAATAAATGTCATTGTTCCTGCAAAACCCTGGGAGTGACATATTCTTGAGAGCCATCTACCAACACTTTATCTGCTATTTACTTATATACAGCTAGAGCACTCTTGTAATGTATGACCTTGAGCAAGTCACTTTGCTTCTCTATGCTTCTGTTTCCCCTTCCATCCCCTGCATGTCTCATTTCTTTTAATCTTAAGGTCTTTGAGGCAGAAACTGGGCAACCCTATAGCACTGTACAACACTTAAGACAAAGGGTCTCTGATCTCCAGGTGATATCCCCAATACAAATGAAAACAACCATAATACAGTGGCAATTTTAAAATAAGACCTTTTTTCTGTACAATGATTATTTGCTGGACCACGTCACTTCTCTACATAGTCATAAACAACTGGTGCATTTGACAGTGCCACTCTCAGTGTTTCCCACTTTGTTGCAGACATACAGCATAAGCAACCATTTTGCTGTTAGTTTCTGAAACATCCTCGTACCTTTAATCTTCCCGTTCTCAGAGTTACATCACTAGTAGGTATGAAGAAAATCACTCAACTCTTGTCTTTCCTTGTCTGCTTGGCTCATGTCAGGAGATGAGAGTTTGCTGTAATTTTATTGTTGTACTGAGAATTGGAGGGTGCCTCTCCTTTGTAAGGAAACAATTGTACTTTGGACTTAATAAGCAACATGTCAAAGGTTGAGTGTTTAGAGCAAACTGAAATTCCAGATGAAAGACTGTTTTAAGATCTTTAGGGCATTTTCATCTATATCTTTCATTTTATACAAACTTATTACATCTCCATCTAAGATACCACAAAGAAACTTTCCCTCTGTTTCTTTTGGAATGATCAGGCAATATTTAACTAAGTCATGGACTAACCTCTATGTTCAAGAGTATTCATAGTTTTTTTCAAATAAATATCCATCATTTGTTCATCTATTTTCTTCTTAGAACCCAATAGCAACAACAGTGCTAACATCATTTTAAATACAGACTAGAATAAATAGGTTCATCTCCTTTGAGAGCTGTTATACTTGCTTTTGCTGGGCAATAGTTTGGTCCATAAGCTGTGATGTATTGAGTTAGCATTCTGGGAGTTCATGACTTTTATATGTTTCAACAAAAGGCACTGAAAAGAGCTTTTGATATGGTTATTTAGTGGAAGAGATCAAAAGTTTCTCCTTTCAGTAAATCCTTTTCATGTTTTCATTGTATAAAATAAATATTAAAAAAAAATACCCTGCAGGTGTTCAGGCACATCAATCTGGGAAATATCTATTTGTTGTGTATGTACCAACAGAAAGCCAGTTCTTCTCCAAATTTGTAAGTGCCGTCCCATTATTTATCTATTTAGATTTTAACTGCATACAAATGCTATACCATCCATATAGAGCCCTTAATATACATATTAAGAACGGAAGATTAGGAAATACAAAGTAAACACCAATTGATACAAGACCACTGCTTCACACCATGTATCATTTGATGAACCATCATAGGACCAAGAAAGCTTAACATCCCCTATTGCACTTTTGCACTATGCAACTTTACAAGCTCCTTTAAGGAAACATAATGTACGTGATAGAACCTGATCAGATAAATTCTTATCCCATGGTAAGTGCAAGCTAAACTGAGTCATCAAGCCCTGTTGCTTTGAGGGCTAAGATGCTTGGTTTGGCTTCCACTTGCCACAGGATAGGAGCAGACAAACAAAACATTTATCACAGAGTGCATGGTACATTTTAAATCCCATTATTTAATTCAGTATAATTTGTTTCCCTGCCCATATCCTGAAATGCCAGTATGGGTTGGAAATGGGGTCTCTAGGTTTGCTGGCAAGAGACTATATACTGTACCTTTCTATCAGATTTGGTCAATTTTTTCCAGTCCAGTACTTTCTTTCCTAATTTAGTGGGGTTTTTTGTGAGAATTGGTTAGTGGTGTATTATATATTCAAATACTGAGAAATTGTATAAACACTAAAAATTATCACTTGCTATTTTTGAAGCTTGTCTCTGAAATTAGCTTTACTTCCAAGAACTAACAAAACACAGGCTGCAGTGGTTTGATTTTTCTGGTTTTTTTGTTTTTTTTAATGAGACAAGCCAAAGTTCTTCTAAAACATTTTCCATTAAAACAAGATCTATTTTTGAGCTACCAGTGTCATTTAATTAGTCATTTTTCACAAGAGGCTCAGATGATCGGAATTTACAGTTTTTCCCCCTCTTCTATGTCTGTACACATTTTTTCTGTTAATGAGTAAGAAGGGGTCTCTTAGATTTATGTCTAATCATATCTGGAATTTTTTTCCTCCTGAAAGTCGGTAAATTGGTTATTTCTGAATGTAAAGTTCTTTCACATGTCACCCTTCCAATATCCACTACAGGTCTCCAGCACAACAGCTGAAAACTACTGTGCCTTGGAATTAAAAAAATGTGTTTTAGAAAAAAAAAAAAAGGAAGATTTTAGACTGTTTTCAAAATGTAGGCTGATTTTAGCTATCACTACATATTTGTCTGTGTTGATCCATATCTCATGTCATATTAGTATGGATTCCAAAGCCTCCAATGTGAAAAAGATTGTTATGCGATTCCAGACAGTCTTATCAGTAGAAGAATGTAATGTAACTTGTAATTTGATTATATAAATGATTTTACAATTTATTATGCAATATTCTGATCTATTTTAATTACAACCTTTTTTAAAAAGTTCATACACTGATTTATTTTTTATATAAAGAAAAAGAAAGAACCAGATATCTTTACCTGGCTTCAATAACTTCATCTGGTACATTCACTGAATAGTTAGGTCAGGCATTGAAGAAATAAGTCACATACAGGTATTAATGTTCAAAATTAAGTTCTCAATGTCTGAGCATATGAGATTTTTGCATGCACCTTTTGGACAAAATTTTATCTGGGATCATAAATCTAAGAAGTGAGGAGGGTTGTTAGTAGCATTAGTACTAAAAATTACAAGAACAGATGTTGCTCTTAGTGGTCATGTCTACATGAGATGCTCCTGCACAGATGTTACTGTGCATTTATTTAGTACTTGTATTAGCAAGTACTAAATAAACGCAGAGAAACCAGAGTTACTATGCAGTAGTGCTGACGAACATCTTTTTTAAGTGATGCTCATGTGCAGTAGCCTAATAACACTGCACAGTAGCATATTAGCATTGTCCGTGCTGTGATGTGCTACTGCACAATATTTTTCAGGTACTGTGCACTCAGCGTCTCTTGTAGATGTACACCTGTGCAAACCCCTTTGCCCATAATTTGCAACCTTAGTTACATCGGTTGCTTTCGTTTGGGATCCAGGAGTGTAAACAAGAGGGTATCATTTGATCATTGTGCAAATGGACTCACTGTTACATTTTGGTTAACAATTCTGTTGATCATACACAAGCCCAAAAGAATCCAGGTAATTCTCCCAGAGCTGTGCTATTTCTGCATGCATGATAAAGAAGTAAAATCTTATTTCCTTCAGCTAAAGTGAGCCGCTATTACTCAGAGATGGAGCAAATCTACAGAGTAAAGAGGTGCCACTTTTACATACTCACTTGGAGTAGAACCTCATTTGAAACTGGCAAGAAGATGATTAAGTAGCTGTAATCAAGAAAAATAGGCATAGGAAAGCCATTCTCCAATGCCACCTTAACAATTCGCTATCATACCACTAAAATACTGTCACATGTACTTTAATAAGTCAGATATATGTGAAGCATTGACTAGTAGACACAACCTTTCTTTAGAGTTCTTTGAAGATGTAAAATACTGTGTTCACTAAATACTATATAGCTCCAATTATAAGTTGACCTGCATATATTTTCATGTTCAGTTTCCCTGAAAACAAATTGATCATTAAGATAATGATAAAGATAAAGACCTTCAGCTCCTATTGTGCTTACAAAATCCCACAGGTGAATCAAATAACCCCATGGCTGTGCACCTGCCAGATCCAGATGGGAACCACACAGCCACTTGGGCTGTGGTATGGGTAGGGTGGCCATCAAGGTACCTCAAAAATAGAGGACAGTTTCATGCAACTCTCCCCACCACCATGAACGTCACATGCCTCCTAAGGCTGGGGGGGCATAGCAAGCTCCGGCAGGCAGCAGTGGTGTTGACAGCAGGGTCGTGGCGGCAGTGAGCAGGGAGCTCCCACAGGCAGCCATGGCGGTCAGTGGCAGGAGCAGGCCAAGTGGAGAGCTCCCGCAGCTGTGTTGGCGGCGGTGGGGGTGCCGAGTGGTGAAAAATAGTGGACATAAAGGCGTCCAGTTTCATATCAATAGACGGCAGAGGACCAGAAAACTGGACTGTCCTCTTTAAAATCGGGCAAAAGGCCACCGTAGGTATGGGCACTGTAGCAGAGCTGCCTGCACCTCTGGGCCAGCTGCTAGTGGGTTTTGGCCGCACAGTTGGCCTTTGGGCAGCATGTCATGTCATGCTGTCATGTGTTCTGGTGCTCCCGCTCTGCCACCTGGGCAGCTATCACGCAGAAGATGTGCTCCTTGTGGTGGCCTGCTTTGAACTGTCAAAGCATGTTCTCTTGGCCCTAAATGGCCAAGTCAACCACCTCATCTTCCCTCCAGCTGGGTCCCCAGTGTTGGCCCTGGGCAGGCTCCTCTGCTCAGATCTCGCCACTTGACCCACAAGCAGAGATCCTGGTGTTACTTGTTTAAAAATTGCAAATTCTCTGGTAAAAAAAATAAAAATTCTCTCATTAAAATACCCCAAATCCATGTCCTTCCACAAGTAAAATGAAATGCCACTCTATACAGAGAGATCAGTTGGACAATGATTTATTGATATATTTACAATTTTAAAGCAATTTGGAAGCCTACCAGTGCCTCTATCATCATAATAAATGAATTCTAAATATCTATACACTTTGGCATTTCCTTTCGGGTTTTTTTTATCATAATCGGTGCCACATCCTTGTTCACCAGGATGTGGGGCACTGAGCAGTGCTGATATACCTGTGCCCTACCTCTGCCCTTGCCCCTCACTCCCAACCCACAGCTCCCCCAGTGCCACTTACTCCTCACCTGCAGCTCCTGCCCGCCCCCAATAGTTCCCTTCCAGCAGCAGCTCTGTCCCAGCACCAGGACATGAGTCTAGCGGCAGCTGTTCCACCCACTGCTTTGTGGCTCTGAGCAGTGCCAGCCTCTGCTGTTCTGCTCCCTGTGCCTGTGCCCAGGCCCCAGCAATCACCATGCTATGACTGGGGCTCAGGGACTGGGCTGGGAAAGCCCCTTCCCTTCCAGGCCAGCCTCTCCCTGCGCAGGCTGCTTTTGGCGGACAGGGGGGCTCTAAGCCTGGCTCTCGCAGTCTCTTCTACCCAGAGTGCTCCCTGACCCCTATCTCTCTCTCTCACAACCCTGCTGCCATCTCCACCCCTCCCCACAGCCTATCACACAGCCAAGTGAATCCTGGGACCAAGAGCCCCCACCAGGTTGGGACTGCATGCCCCAGCACTGCTGTGGGCATGATGCAGGGCTGCAGTGTGGCAGTTGCCCCTGCAGCCATCGCTCCTGCCAGCAGGTCCCATCCCATCTGGCAGCTGGGCAGACGGGACATGAGATTTCTAGGAGGGATGTGGAGTTTGTGGGAGGGAGGGGAATAGAGGGGTTTGTAGGTAGGTGAAGGGTTTGTAGGGGTGAGGTTTGTGGGGGGTGGTATGGGGCTTGTGTAGTGGTTTGGGGGAGGATTTGTGGCTGAGTATGTAGGTGGGGGGTTTATGGGGGTGGTTTGGTGGTTTGGGGTGGATTGTAGGGGGGGTTGTTGGTGTGGGGGGACTGTGTGGGTGCAAGGGACTGCTTGGGATGGGTAGGTTCCCCACTGTCATGACCCAAAGGGCATGATTGTGTTTGTGTGCTTCGGCACCAGAATTATCCCCGTCAAGTTGCAGAGCATTGCATGGGAGTGTTTCCTGTTGCAGAGGAAACCCCGGTGCAGGAACCAGTTTCCCGCCTTTTCTGCAGCTTCTTTTGCAGAGTGCATTGCTCATGTTGCAAGAGGAATGCACGGTGCAAAAGAGTTCCCGCCACCGGTATGCAGATTCGTTTCCTGTGATTGGCTAATGCTAAATTATTCACACGTGGCGGCTAGCGATTGGCCTGCTAGCCGTATAAGAGGCTTGAGCAGTTTTCGCCCCAGCCGGAGAGGGCCC
>NW_005842404.1:1141127-1164032 GCF_000455745.1 Alligator sinensis | reverse complement strand
CTATTTTGGTGGCTCGTTCACCCAGAGCATCCGGAGCTCTGCACCGTGGAGCCTAGCAACCTCCACGAGACAGTCTGTGTTATTTGTCTGTAACTGCAACTTAATCAAGCTTTCCAGCCTACACCACTGCCATCTCGGTGTAAGTAAACAATCTTTTAAACTACCGATACGCGTCCGTGCCTAATTCCAGCTCAAAGGCCTTCCCTCTCCACCCCGGCGTGCCCGGGCTGCTGGCCACAGCCCGCGTGCAGCGCGAAAAGGGCTCGGGTCACTCCCGGCCCGCACACCCACCAACCCCCCCGCAGCAGCAGCACCTACTTGGGGTGCTCAGGGTCTACTACTGGCAGAGCTCTCCCACGGCACGGTGCGGTGCAGTACGGCATAACCCCAGATGCCTGGGACCTGGCACCACCTATGCCCCATGGTGCAGGCCTGGCCTAGGCCAGGGGCATGTGCCTTTGGACAGGACAAGCCCACTCTTGCTGTCAGCTAGGACCCCAGCACTGCATGCAAGACCACATGCCCTTGGGCCTCCATGAAGCCAGACCAGCCTAATGGCACGTGGGGCACTTGGAGGCAGGACCTGGCCTGACCCAATGGCATGTAACTCTTGCATGCAGTGCTGGGGGCCCCGGGTGACAGCAAGAGCAGCCTGATCCTACCCAAAGGCGCACACCCGTGGGCCGTGCCATGTGACACAGGCAGCGCCAGGTTGCAGGGGGCTGGAGCCATGCTGCGTCATGGGGGGACTCTGCCAGTAGTGGACCCTGAGCACCTCAATGCTGCTGCTGCTGTGGGGCCTGTGTGCCGGGGCGGGGTGGAACAGGTAGGGGACCTATCCCTCCCGAGCAGTCTCCTCCAGCCCCACAACCCCCCTACCCCCACATCCCTACTTACCAGGGACAGAGCCTGGGTCCAGGTCACTGCTGCAGCATTGCCCCACTCCTATTTGCCCCAGCATGTTAAGGCAGCATGCTGGAGCAGTAGGGGAAGCAGTAGCATAGAGATGCTCCGGCCAGGTGCCAGAGCATCTCTTTGGAGGACCCAGCCTCCAGTTGCTTTAAGGCACAGTCTGGGAGCATGCCCTGAGCCACTGTTTTCAGCGTGTTGGTTTTTTTTATACCGGGATTTCCCAGTATCAACATTAGAGTCTGCGCTGCAAATGTCCAGTGCGGGAAACATTTTTTCATTCCTAGCGTGCCTCATGTGGGGTCTCAAACTGCTTTGAGATGCTGAAATAGGCACGTGTTCACTCGTCTGGATGTGCCCAGTGTCAAAACCCATAGTACTAAAAACCGTCTGATCTGTTGTGGTCTGAGTTCATTGCAACAGAAGAATTGCTCTGTTAAATTTCTGTAGTCAAAAACTGAGTGAAAGGTAAGAGCTGGCATTTTGTAAAGGGTGCTTGGAGTGTAATGAGGAATGCCTCGAGTCTAAAAATGTTGAGAACCACTGCAGTAAGTTTTGAAATCTGACTTATTTGTTAAGTCCACCTGCTGGCATTTTCATGGCATGTCATCATCATTTTCTAGCAATCCCAGGCCTAATTTAAAAGCAGCAGTAGCGTCAGTGCGTAGGTTTTTACCTGGCATGCTACTATGCAGTGTTATTAGGCTACTGTGCACTAAGCATCTCATGTAGATGTGCCCACTGTTTGGAATGGGGAGAAGCAAAGTGAAATATTATCATGTTAAAGCTGTAACTGAGAAGCATGGGATGCTCCATTTCCTTTTAACTTACCTTCTCCCATCCTGAGCCTCCATTAGGCATATATACTGGCTTGCGAAGAACACTAGTGTCACTCACTGGCAGAAGTGGATCTTTCAGTACTTAAACCAATAAAGTGAGTAACACTATTGCACTCCATACTTTTGCCAGAACCTACCTGGAATCTTTTGGCTGAATTTATAAATCAGTTCAGAGACTGCTGTGTGTTTGCTTTTGTCTCTTCTTCAGTTTTCAGTCTCTTTTTCAAATTGTGCCTGCCTCACCTGCTCCCCAAGGAAACCGTGCCGACTAAAAGCACTAAAATAAATACCACCACCACCTACACCTTTTGTTTCATTGCAAGGTATTTTAACATCCTTCCTGCAGCTGAAGGTACTGGGGATTTGTTTAAAGGAATGAACAAGAATAAGTTGGTTTCAGTATATAGGGAACCACAGAATATTTTCAGTCAGGTCAACAAGAGGTTTTGCCACTGTAGATAGACAGCAGTCAAGGCCTTATTTGGAGCACCACATTATCCTAGTGTATAGGTTGATTCAAAGTACTATGAGGAGGGTAAAAATTGCCTTTTTATATCTGCTGCTTTCTGGGTTATACAGAACATGGGGCACAATCAGAGTTTCTGCATGCTAACAGAAAAGGGGGAAAGGGGGTAATTGGCCTTTCTGTTATATGGTTTATATATCTTAGGACTTGTCTATATGGAGAAGGTAATGAACGGGAAGCTGCGTGCAAATTTATCATGTGCAAACTTCTCCATACTAACTCCCAGTATGGGCACTCTTACCAGTGAGTCACACTATTGCTATGCACCTACTCCTTACAGAACAGCACTTACTGGGACTGAGGCTTAAATCCTATCTCCCTTTATGCATCCAAATGGTGCATATGTAGTCATGTAGTGGCAGTTTTTGATATTTACAAACAGTGTACAACTCAGCTGTGTGCACAAGCCCACACAAACCCACTGAGCATGCTCAGCAAAATGGACTTGACCAAGCACATGTGCAAGCCCATACATATTCTAACACTATACAGTAGTCATAAAAAAAAATTGTGACTAGCAGGTGTAAGACAGAAGATAAAGGAAAAGGAGCTCCTACCTTTTAGCCCAGTAGTCTAGTGGATTAGGACACCTGTTCAGGAGCTAGAGACCCAATTCCTAGGCTTCAAGAGGAGGGCTGGAGAAAGGTCTAGGTGATGCCTAGCCTCCAGCCTGGTCGTTAGAGCACATTGCTGGGAAACGGGAGATCTGTTGAAATATCTCCTGGGTGAAGGGAACCTAAAGCCTGGGTCTCCTGCTCCTTGGGAAAGTGTCCTAACCTCTAAGCTACTGAATATGAGGGCCCTTCTCCTTTTTGGGTATGTGCACAGTGTGGGTCTATTTTGCCACAAGGAAAATTAGAATTCCCTGTGCCCAAATTGCTGTTATTCAGTTGCATACATGCCAGGTAGACATAAAGCAAAATGGGATTTGACCCTAAGGTTGCATCCAGAGGAGTGCGTACGTGCATTTCCCCAGGGACAAATAGCAGCGGCAAGTTGCCCCGGATGGGGTAGGGGAGGCTGAGGCCAGCAACTGGGTTAGCCCAGCAGCCTTACCTGGGGTTCTGGGGGCCTTCCTGGGGCTCCAGTGGCTATGATCCAGCAGCAGAGAGCCTGGCCAGCAGCTGGAGTGTGGCTCTAGCCAGCCAGGCTCTGGTTTCAGGTGTCGCACACTACCACCACATGTGCCTCCCCATCTTTTTCTAGTGCGTTTTTTGTTTTTTTGTTTGTTTGTTTGTTTGGTTTTTTTTTTTGACACAGGGATCTTCAAATTAGCAGCATAGGGAATGTCTGCATGTGCAGCATGTGGCGCCGCAGACAGGTCTGTGGCACTGCATACCACATGTGTATGCTTGTCTGGACATGCCCTAAGTGTCCACACAGAGCAGCTAGCAAGCTGGAAATTCATACCCTGGCTTACTGAGCATTAAGTACTCTAAATTCTGAGGCCCTTCCAGGTCAAATCAACAGCCAACTCTGGTGTATCTGCCACTTCTCCCTTAAGGGGACAACAATTCGGTATAGGGAAAACACCTGAAGAGTTGTTCAGGTCTGTCAACCTCTGTTAAAAAGACTTTTGAAAGCAGCAGCATTCCCCAAAGCTGGAAAGAACCCAGCTATTACCAGTCTCAGGGAGTTCATTTCACAGCCCAATCTCCTTTCAGCCAAGACAACTGGTTAATCACTAAGCTCTGTCAGTTATTCCTTTAGCATTAGACACCATTCCTGTAAGTTCCAGTATCATGACTCCTGGATCCAGCCCAAGGGACAAAAGAGAACTCCAGCTACTGTAGGTGGTATGTTAGTCGGCCCTGAACTTTGTTGGCAATCCCTCAAGTTAAGGATGATCTCTACCACGGCTCATTGATGGGTCTTGAGGTGACTTAAGAGTCCAATCCTTGAGCCACAGATCCATCTGCAGAAGTTACAGGTCCTTCTGCAGGAGAGAGAAGGCTGCAGGTTAGGATTCTTCTCGTTTTCCTTCCTCTGCTCTTTTTTTTCTGGTTTGAGGGCAAGATACTTTACTTCAAAACAAGCTGCCTCTTGGTTGAGTTTGTGGTGCCACTGGAGTTGGCTGGCAGCCAACTCCTTCCAACTCTTAAGGTTGGCATCCATTTTTTGAGGTATGCCTCCACAGTGTTGTTGTAGCATTTCCTTTGGACACTGCAAGATCTCAGGCCAATACTAATCTGGGAGCAGAGCACTTGTTTAGGGAGTCAAGAACAGGGCATTCTCACACAATGTCCAGTCCAGTGAAGTTGGTGCTTAAGGATCACCGACTCAATGCTGGTAACATTGGCTTCAGCAAGGATGCTGCCATTTGTGTGGCAATTGTCCTATTTGATATGAAGGATTTTCCGGAGGTGTTGTTAGTGATACCTCCTCAGGCTCTTGAGATGACAACACTAGGTCACCTAAGTTTCATATCCATAGAGCAGAGTGGGGATTATGACAGCATTGTATACCAGGATCTTGGTGTCTTTCTGGAGATTGCAATAAGGAAAGACATGCTGAAGCAATTTCCCAAAGTTGGCACTTGCACACTGGATCCTGTGCTGGATCTCCTCATCAATGTTCACTCTCTGAGAGAGGTGGATTCTGAGGTAGGGGAACTGCTCAACTACCTCCAGGGTCTTTCCCTGGATGGTGATTTGGAGAGAGGAGTCACATTCATGGCACAGGGCAGGCTGATAGAGCACTTCAGTCTTCTTGATGTTGAAAGAGAGGCCCAAAGTTTGGTAGGCTGCACCAAAAGAGACACAATGCAGTCTGGAGGCTTTCCTCAGTGTGTGCAAGGATGGCACAGTCATCAGAGGTCATTGCAGGTCAAGGATGGTTGTTTTGAGTACTTTGTTGTTCAAGCAAAAACATCCAAATTGAAGAGTCACCCATTCATTTAATATTCAATGTCATTTCCTTAATGAGAACCAGGATGATTGGGGCAATGACATCCTTGCTTGACCCCAGTTTGGATGACAAATGGATCTGTCTCTGATTTGCTACATAAAATGGTCACAGTCATCTGTGTACCAGCTTGGAGCACAGTAAGAACTAACATTGTAAAGAGGAGGTAACCAACCATGTCCATGAGTACCGATAGTCATGGCATGTTTTTTAAATCAATCTCAATCATTTGAAACAAAAATAGATTAGTGTCTGACCTAAATACCAACTGAAGTGAATAATATTCTCTTACTTCCTCCCCAGGATAGGTCTGTTGTGAAAAAGCAATTGGCTGGAGCCCACAGTCAACGGCAAAACTCCTGTATATAGGAGCACACGCTTATGCCTAAGCTATTTTACATTTAGGTAGCTTATACGGTGTGCTAGATGCTGCTTAGGGACTTCTTAGGAGTATCAGGGACAGAAGTCCACAGTTGATAAAGTGCTTCACTAGGACAAGCACCATAAAAAGGTATTAAACAGTCAGGCAAGATTATAGTGGCACTGACCATGAAGAGTACTTCTAAAATGGAAGAGGAAGGGATATGGATGCTGAAAGGCTGTTTTTACTAAGAATTTTGGTGAAGTTGTTAAAAAAGGTTAACTGCAGCTTAAATATAGTCCCTGAATGCTGGCAGAGTCAGGGTCAGACTAGGTTCTTTGTTAAATCTTAACTGCACAAGCTAAAGTAGAGACTTTTCTAACTTTTACACCCAGCTTTTTCCAGACTATTCAATCTGCTTTCCTTTGCTCAGTTTTTCAGTTGCACCCTCTCTCTATGGCTCACTGTTCACCAAAATCATGAACTGATTGATCCCAAGGACTTACATTTGCATTATTTACAAGATCCCTGTTGGATCTTTATACCAAATGTGAACAAAGGAATTCGTGAATGGGGCTAGAAGAATTCAGCTGAATGGCAGCTATCAGGTAATAATGCTTGTATTTTGAATATCTAACACAGAGCGCAAAATAACCATTTGATGTGGTAATGGGAAACTATTTTGCAGCTTAGTAGTTAAAGCACATGGGTCGTATAGTCTATCCTAAGTTACAGCATGCAAATCTGTTACAATCAATGGAAGTTTTCTGTACCTGGGAAAAATGTTTCCCTAATCATCATTACATGAAAGAACACTACATTATTAATTTTACTCACCGTACCTTGGGTAACTTTACTTATTCAGGAATGTATTTTCTCTTTTGCAATCAAACTGTCTTGATATAGTGCCTAAAACTCTATTCCATGTAATATTCCATTTTACATTACTTACATTACAAAGAAAAAGCAATACAAATCTCCTAGCAGTGCCTAAAAGTTCTCCTACCCAAGAACAGACTATCTTACTTATTTGACACTAGGTGCTAAGGTCAAAGCCTGAGGGTGTAAGTCTGTGGATAGTTGTATGCATATATGCAAATGCTGGACTTAACTAAATAGTAAGTGGACAGAAATTGTATATACAAGTCTTTATGTTTAATACTTGTATGACAGATTTTGAATACATCCCTCAGTCACAAAACTAATGCTTGATAGGGCTACATTCCATTCTTGCTGATTAAAAAGCCAAGCTGCGTTTGCTAAGACTCCAGCATGCTCTCCTTAATTCTAAAAATTGTTGTGAATTTTCCTAAGAAACTGTCTGCAGTACAATTTATATTTTTTCCTTCAAAAGATCACGATTAACTCCACATGTATATTTTGGTAACTTTTATAGATGTCAGAATCACACTGAGCATATTAAAAACATCAAAATGAGCTCAATTAGGGATACTTTCCTGAAGACGAGACCTGGGAGAGATTTTGAATCTATATGGAAGATTCAGTGTGCATGTTAGAGAATCATTCCCAATTTGGTTGGGATGTCTGGTGTTCAAACCTCAATTAACTTTTCCATCAAATGCTCTTTTTTTAATTGATCAGAACTCAAAGCAGAAGCATTGTCAGTCAAAGAAAGAGAGGACAGATTCAAAATCACCATTGCTTAAGCAGAAAATATGCTGTAAACTGTTAAGAAAAGTGGAAAATGCTTGTTTTTAAATGGAACAATGTGAAGTGATAAGATCTCCTTTTTCAAAATGGATTGCCAGAGAGAGGAGCAATTCAGAACCACAAATGTAGCAAGTAAGATGTGGTGGAAGAGACTATTTGTTATCGAGGGAAGATTCCCATGCTCCAGAAAATTGTGCTGGTGGTTCAATAGGGTTTTCATTCTCTGAGTTCAGCCCTTAAGCTCCCAGAAGGCATTGGGAGAAATAATACATCTAGAGTACTAGTAAAACCTGCTTGGGATGCCAGCTACCGTATTCTGAAGGAACTCCAGAAAGAGTTACATTAATTCTACTTGTTGAAGCCAAGTGTACTCAACCCCCAGCCCATGGGCCAGGTCTAACCCCCAGAGCAGTGTCATCCAACCTGTGGGGATCCCCACTGGATCTAAAAATTTGAAGACAAAGGAGTGGTTGCTGATCTCCGGCCGCCAGATTTTCAGATCTGTGGGGAACCCTACAAGCCAGACTGCGCTAGCCCTTTGTGCTAGATGAGACTGTGGCTGGGCAGAGGCTGCTTGTTCCCAACATGTGGGGCCAGGTGGAGGCAGCATGGGGCCTACTGTTGGCATGCAGGGGCCAATCCTAGCATGCAGAGCCGGTGCAAAGCCAAACTCGGGCATACAGGGGCCAGCTGAGGCCACACAGGGACCAATCCAGCCTGCAGACTGGCCCTGTATCACTCATCTGGCCCACAAAACAAAAAGGTTGAGCCTCACTGGTTAAGTGATTTAAAAGCCAACATTTTGCAGCCAAAAAGCTGAAAAGGTGGGAGGGTTAAGCAGTACCTCCCACTGTGGCAGTGGCTTGGCTTCCCCTGGGAAAGAACTTCTGGCTGGCACAAGCCAGCCCTAGGGCCCTCCCTGCCTGTCTCATGTGCAGCACCCAGCTTGGCTGCTGGTGCCTCTGCATGGAAGGTACGATGTGGGGAGAAGGAGGGTGAGGTGCCTCCCTGGGCACATTATGGCATCCCTCTCCCTTATGCAGAACTCAGTGCTTGTGCCCCACATTCACCCACCTGGAGTTATGCCACTAGCTGCCATGCTACACAGAGCTATTATAAACTGCCACCATTTGTAAATACCAGTTTCCAAGTTTAAAATAACAAAGTTTTAATAGTATCCATGTTATTATTCTGTGCATCACTAGTTGCCCTCACCTTCTTACCATAGCTCAGCTTGACGTAAGTCATTTACTTCACTGTTAATTCTCTGAAAAATCCTGCAGAGTATATAAAAAATTGTGCACCAGTCTTGCTTACCTGGTTCAGTTCCACTGAGATTCAGGCAAAAGGGCTGCTCATCCATGGTCCAAACTCAAAATTTACTACTGCCTATATTTTAACAATATATTGCTCCAGAGCCTTTTATAATCCTCAAACAAACTCTTTATTATGGAGAGACAACCTTATATACTTTAACTGCTGAGCATTACAATGGAACATAAAGCAGCATTAAAGTTGCTCTGTGCTTAATACTCTGGTTTAAGAAGCTAATCTTGTTTCAGTTGAATGGCATGTTCATTACGGCAAATAAATTGGTAATGTGTGGGATTATTGAAGAGGAAAGACATATTAAATCAGTTTAGGGCATTGTATTGATTTTTTTTAGTGTCCAATTTAGGTTGGTGTTTTTCAACAGTCAGTTCTAATAAATGCATGTACAGTAAAGATTAAGCAGGTGGGAATGTTGCCCAGAAAAGGTATTATGAATAACTTAAGGCCACGGTTTAATTGCAGCAATCCATGATACTTACTGTGCTGGCACCAAAGTGGAATTTTCAGTATTTAATACTTTACTGAGCCATGGGCAAGTGTCTCTCTTTTATTAAATATTTGAAATAACGTTCCAATATTTGCACTTCACACAAGGGGAGGTGCAGATTTCAGAACTTGTTTAGTTTGAAGAAAAGACGTTTCCAGTATGATTAATTAATTCCAAATTATTTAGGATTATTTTTTTAAAATAGGCGTACTCAATGCTGATCCAGGCTGTGACACAAATTTGCAAAGTTAACTATGAAAGCTGTATTGTGCATCTGGCAGCTTATGATTCAGATTCTGTCCATTCACATTTGCTAAGAGGCTGCATTTTGGGGAAAGTGCATGCACTTGACTAGTGGTTAAAAGACAAGCCATTCCCATTGTATTATATTCTTAAATTACCACAGTTAATCCCAATTGTACATTGTTTGGCATGCTGCAAGCAGATTTCAAAAGTTACTCTCTAAAAGACTATTTGATGATTAAAATAAGAGAATATTAAGCTACCATCTGCTATTGGCTCATACATTGCACACAAGTCTTAGCATGCCTTTCTTTTTGGTACAAACAAATTAGAAAGCACTTCATTTTCCACAAAAAAACTTCATCTCTATTCTCACATTAATTTACAATCTGCTGATACACTGTAGGCATGTCTACACATGCACTTTAATGCTCATTAGCCTATTTTAATGCACATCAAATCGTGACCAAAAAACCATGCACTCTCATTAATGCACATTAAAATAGGCTAATGTGCCTTTTTCTAGTACCTCACAATGGAGGTACTAAATTTAATGCGCATTAGCAAAAGTACATTAATGAATGTGTAGACATGCCCAGTGTTTCCAAAATATCCCATGTATCACCATGTCAACGTATAAGATGCTTTTAAAGTTTTTACTGTATCTACTTCCGCTATTCTAGAATGACTTGCAATATCTAGGCCCCACAGTTCTGTTTTAACTTCTTCACCACCAGACCCAAGAAAATAATTCCTTTTTTCATCATCCAAAGTGTATACAATAATGTCATCCCAATGCATGGGTGCCAGAAGCCCAGGGCTAAGGGGTCTCAGCCCCCACAAACACGGGGCAGTGGCCAGGGCCACAAAACAGCCCAGCCACAGGCTCTGAGCTGCAACACGTGCACAGCCAGGATCGCAGCCCCGTGTGTGGATCACTGGCTGCCTAGCACAGCAGAGGCAGGGGTAGGGGCTGGGATGAATGGGGCCCTGGCTGGGCTGGGTGGTGGGACAAAGAGCCTGCATGACTTGTCCAGGAGTGTGAGGGGGACTGTCATCACTGTACACACCCTGGCAGAGGCCCAGGGGGCACATGCCTCCACAATCTGTACGTGGGACAGAGGCAGCTGTTGCTGCGTGCTGGGCTCTGTTTGGCACTGCCCCGGAATCAATGCAATGCCATTTTCCTGCCGCGGCTAGGCTACACTTAACCCCCTGCCCACCCAGTAGCAGGACACACGTGGCATCACGCAGCTCCAGAGGTGGCAGAGAGCAAAGCCCAGTACACAGTGGCAGCTGCCTCTGCCCCGTGCACAGATCAGGGGGCACATGCCCCCCGGGCCTCCACCAGGCTGCACACAGCAGCAGGAGCCCTCCTGCACCCCTGGACAAACCACCCAGGTTCCAACTGTCCCACGATCCAGCCCAGCCAGGGCCCTATTCACACCAGTCCCTGCCCTTCTCCCCCCCTCACTGCTGGGGCCATGATCTTTGCCCCCCACAGCCCTTCCCCCACAGACTTACCTGCTTGGGGGGAGGGGACATGTGCACGCATGAGCATGCGTGACTAGTGCCACCCCACAATAATCTTTTCTCCCTCTGCCTATGTCCAAATGCCCTTTGAACCTAAATAGATCACAGCCGGCAAGAGATGCAGGGGATTGGGATTTAACAACAGGAAGTGACAGAGTGGTGAGGTCTATGACCTATTTTCTATCTCCTACTGTCTACATTAGTATAAGCAAAGTGGGCAAGTGTACACAGCTAATAGATAGGTCTTAATGATGAGGTAAGGCTTAAGAGCTGTGGACTAAAATTGAGAAAAAGGACTGACAAGCAACATTAAGGGAAAGACTTTGGCATATTTTGTGCCAGTCACAAAGATAAAACTACAATATATATATATATATATATAAGCACAAACTTGGCATCCACCTTCCTGCATTTATAAGCAATTAAACTCATGATATGAATGTATTCATTTGACAGAGGTGTGTAATGAATACCCAGGACCAATAGGTACTTCTATCTACCCCAAAACAGCCACTGAACTGATTGATTCTTGTAGGAAGTAGCATGGTGTTGTTGGCCTTTATATTCACCTGTGCAGTGCAATGGGAGTCACTCACCACACAACAGGGGAGGTGCTACACAGAAGGACTGACTGCACTGTGTATACAGGTGGCTTGCATGGTGCAGTACACCTGCACATCCAGACCATGGTGCAAGTTGGAGGCTCACACAGCACATCTGGGCCCATGGACTACAGTGCAGTCAGGGCTGGGGAGGGAGGGGGCAAGACAACTTGTGAGGCATGGCATGTGCCTGTAACATGTAGTCCAGGAGCGTGCCACCCGCAGCCCCAGCCATGTAGAATAGCCCAACAATACAGGGATTTTCTACTGAACATGACTGACATATCTAGTCTGATCGTCTGTACCATATCCCAAGAGCCACATGGCTTATAGCAAAAAAGAGGCTTTGCAGAAGTGTTTGCATTTTATTTTTGTTTGTTACTCCACTCAACACTGTCATAGAGGACTCTAAAGTGAAAATCAATCAATCCAGACAGCATTAGGAAAGAAAGTTGTTTGCCCTCATACCCATTTTACAGACGGAGCAGCAGAGGCTGGTAATGACCTGCCAAGCCCACAAACAAGTCTATCTGGGTTAAACCAGAGAAGGTGCTGTCACTTCATCACGTATACACATATCACACCAGAAACTATGCTGTACCTGCTGGAGTGTCAGCAAGGCCTTTGAAAAGGTACATTACAAGCAACTTTGTCTCTGATCCATCAACTAAAAGTTCTCGTGGTTTATAAAACATCAAACCTTCCTACATCCCACATATTTGCTTCACTCTCAAGTAACAGTTTTCCGGAGTACAGATTGCCTTTTCATGAAGATGCTGTTCTGCTGTATGAACCTATCCTGATTGGGTGGTACAGGATACCTCTGATACTTTTGGGTGGGAAAGAAAAAGCTGCAACAGAAACAGTTAATGTGCTGTTGGTGAAAGATTGTTGTTTGGTGTTTTTTTTTTTTTCAGGAAGTTACAAGCCTTCCCTGGCCCTGCTCATATTTGAATCTTTTACATGGGACAAAATGCAGAAGAGCTACAGATTGCAAAAGCTATTGCACAAATAATCATAGACTTTGAGGTAAACAGGCTAAGGCCATCTGAGTTATCCGCACATGGAAGGAAAAAAGTCATAATACGCAGATAAGGGGATTTTTATGTTACAATTCTGATGAGAAGCATCATCCCTTTCTGAAAGGAACTGTGAATAACACAACGTACAACTTGGCAGAAAGCACCGACAATACTTGTTTAATTGGACAATGAAGCTCCAGATATAAAACACACTGGTGTGCTTAAGCTGCATTATAGTAATGTGTCTAACAAGACTGACGGAAAGGAGCAGGCCTATATCCACAAACTTACTGTGTCAAGCAGAGATGCCCTCATCCACAACACACTGCTCTGCACAGGCTAGCTCCTGAACCAAGAGAAGTTTAACGACATTTGTGCAGAGCTGGGGGAGAGCTATTAGTACTGCTGGGTGTCCATTCCACTTTGCCCAGCCACTGACCTGCATGAAGGGACTAGTGAGGCTACCACTGCCTGGAACATACATGTGGCAGAAATAAAGCCAAGGAGTTCTGGCCACATAACAGGTGACAATTACTTCCCCAAGGTGAGTTTTGTTTGTTTTTTAAAGGAAAAACTCTAAATCTTAACACAAAGTGGTCACTCTGTTGTGCTGGACACTCTGTGCTAAGCAGGAATACCAATTATGCCTTGTTAAACAGGACTGCAGCATTCCTGGTCCATATCACAGGAAGATGAGTGTCTCACAAAAGAAGCAATTAGTTTTAAAAGAATTCAGAAGGAGAATTATGAGCAATTATATCACTATTAACTCTTGCTCATCACGCAGCCATCAAAAGTGTACATTGTTCAGCATGCACTAATTCAGTTAATAAATAGGGACCTGCAAAGAAAGATATAAAACTGCTTTCTTTATAGAGATGGAGAGAGGGGCAGGGGTTACTTGTATTTACATCTATCTAACTAAGTGTGGAAATAACCTTCCCTCTAGTACATTTTCACAGGATGTGAAGAGACCTGCTGTATCCGAGTGCAGCATGCTGGCTTTTACAAGGGGGGAGAGCTTAGGTAACCCCAACATATAATCCCGTTCATGAACTGATCAAGGTCCGTCTTAAAACCAGTTAGATTGTTTCACTCGCCGTACTCCTATTGGAAGGATTCTCCAAGAACCTCATTCTTCTGACAGTCAGAAAAACATCTAGCCAAAGTTTACCAATGACCAGGTTGTATGCTTATGTTCTCATACCAAGACTGTCCTTTAGCTCACAGTTTTCTCTCCTCTGGTATTTGCCCACCATGTATTTATATAGAGCAATCCTAGCCAGTGTCAGGTATATTTTGCTAGGTTAAACAGGCTCTTTCGGTCTTCTCCTGTAAAGACAAATTCACTATTCCCCCACTTCTTCCTGACTGCCCTTTTTAGTGCCTGCTCCAGTTTGAATTCGACTTTTGTGGCACGGGTGACTAGAACTGTACAGAATAATCCAGACGATTATTCTCACCAGAGGCAAGGCAGGACAGACAGCTTTGTGCCCTGGGCCCACCTTGTGCACAGGGCAGTGCAAGTTAAGTGGCCAGCTGCAGCAGCAGCTGTTTTCACACTCCGACTGCTATGCAGCACCCATGGAGTGGAAACAGACACCATCTGTTATCTCATTTGTACCACTATAAAAGTTTTTATGGAGGCATAAATGCTGAGCAAAGAGAAGGAAGGGGGAAAAAAAAAAAAATCAGTGGCACACCAAAAGGTGGTAAAGGACTCTGCCATGTTACTGCAAAGTACATCTATTACCGCTGTGGTAGAAAAGTACAAGCAGCCTTAGCTGATTGTGCTCTCCCATCACCCTTGGCAGTTGCCCACTTTCCTCACTGATAGAGGCACCCTGGGGAATTTGTCTCCATAAGGGTGCTTTTTCCTGCCCAGCCAGATCCAGGTCTCGAGTCTAGCTGTGTAGAGAAAAGCCCTTCTTTCCCCACTCAGTCAGACCTATCCCTGGTAATCACCAAGAATGGGTCTGGCTAAGAGGGGAAAACAGGGAGATCACATCACCCCCAAACCCACACCATCAAGGACAGGACAACAGGCAACATAAGCTTCACCCAATGAAGTGATCAACTGTGCCTAAACACATTGCGGCACAGCCTATCCACTTCATTTGGTGACATCTGTCTCTAGCCAGCATTGCTACCCGTCACCCCTGAACAGTTGCACCACTGAGTCTCATCAGTGTCTTCTATAACATCATTTACACAAATTTGCTTTCACAGCTGTGTCATCACTGGCCTCTATACTCACAGGATGATTCATATAGACAGGTCTTTTTCCTCCTCTCTCATTTCCAACTGATGAACCACCCACCATGCAGTCTCCCTTCCTCTTGTAATAGAAATTCAGAAGCCTACCTATTGAAATGCTAAGCTCCCAATGGACATTGGAGTCATCCAAAAAGCACTAGAGTAGCAAAGAAATCAGGAGAGCCTCATTTTACCCCACCTCCTGCTTTTAAACATCTTTATGAATATAGTTAATGCCCTTTGCAGCCAGTAGGACTCTTTCCATGCACTTCGGCAACCTCTGATTAGATCTAAATCCACTCTCTCAGTCTGAATAGAAATAATAATGGTAATACACGGTGCAAGTAAAAGCACCACAACCAAGCGCAGGTCTAAAACAAAACATCAATAATAAATAGCAGCATTCAGAAGATGGCTTTGCCATCTCCGTCTCCCTGCCAGATCATTTCTTTAATAACCAGGTGCTTCCAACATAGGTTTATAATGGCAAAGTGTGCCAAGTAGACTTTTTCCCCTTCAGTTGGTCCCTCTGCAAACATGCACTAAGCATCTCAGCAATGTAAATGTGGCAATAAATCACCCAGTGCTAGTTACATTTATTCAATAAAATCTTTATCAGAGTTAATTTTCAGGTTTTTTTCAAGTTTTCCAGCACCAAAAGCAATTCCAATAAGCTACACAAGGATAAAAACAAACATTCTTTATTTGCACCAAAAATACAAACAGCTAATACTTCAAAAGTAGACATTATATATATATTTATCATCACACTCACCAGAAAACAAACTTAGGTTAAAAGATTAGCAGCCAGAAGAAATTCAGCTTTTTCTTTTCCTGGTTATTTTCTGTACATCTCTTTTTTGGAACAGGAAATTCCAGGAAATAAAGAAAACCCTTTACGTTTTCATATGAAAGATATTACTAAGATGACAGAATTGTGTAAAGGAAACTAGTATTACAAGGTAACAAAAAGGAATAACAGAAGATATAGGTTGCCAGGTATTTCTTGTGTGTAAACATTGCTGCTGCTTAAAAACAAAACAAAACAAAAAAACAGCAAACAAAATATCACATGAGTACTTCTGTTTGGCTTAGCAGCCAGGAAAATAATAAAAGCTGCTTTTTTTTTTTTTTTTTTTTTTAAGTGCTTAACCCCTATATCCAGGAGTAATGACTTTCAGACCTACTTAATAAGAATGTGCTCAAAAAGCCAATGCTTAGGGTATAAAAGCTGTCATTCTGTAACTCTGCACATACAAACTGGCTTTATCTGCATGAATGAAAGATTGCTTTGAACAGTCCTCAATCATATGATGTCTCAAATCAAAGTAATGCTATTAGGGGCAGCAGTCGAATAAATCCCAGCAGGCTGAAATTTGAGTACAATCAATATAAAAATAGGCATCTTTAAAACAAATAATTTCCCCCTGTCCTAGGAAGATAACTGCACACGGTAAGGAACGTAAAACATTTTTCTACTATTGTGACAGCTTACCTATAACAAGCTGAAGCGTCAGCAAGTTCCCTAGAGACAAGAAATCCAACCCTATTTAGGCTTTAAACACAAATCAACCACTCCAAGTAATTCATATGATTAGCAGAGGGATATAATACTTCCTACTCACAAAATGCAAAGAAAGCAGTTGCATTAATAGCAGCCAAATGCTGACACATTTTGTTACTTAATATTAAGGGACCTTCAACTTGATTTTAAACTGACAGTATGTTCCAAGTCTATTTTGAAAAATGTTTTAGGATCTTTTTTCCTACGTTGATGTTTAGTCAGGTCTTTTTAGCATGGGGAAAAAAGTGACCAATTAGCTAGAGACAGAACCAAGAAACCAAGCAAACCATAAAAATGTCATCAAACCACAGAAAGTTAAAGAAAAAAAATGCTAACTTTTTAGTCAGAAGCTTCTCACATGAGTAGTTTTCACAGATAAATTTATTTGATGTGCCCTTTAATCTTATAGTTGTAACATGGGATGGAATATGGACCCTTTATTACAACCAGCCTCATTTCAACCACCCTTGAGGGTTGTTTTTTTTTTAATTTCAGCAAAGTGTTGAGAACAGTTGAGGACTAATCTACCAGACAAGTTCCTGTATTAGCACACCACTAAAAAACTGTGCATTTAAGATGTCAGTAGGCCTATCAACTTTAGTGATTATGGTACAAGTTTTTGTTTCTGATCTACAGAGTACTATAGGTTTTACGTTTGTTAATATTAACCTTGTAACAATGAACCTAATTTTAACAGATTCTAGAAAGTTAACTAAGGGCAACAAAATTCAGTACAGAAAAATCAAAGGTTTGAGCACAATATATTTACCTTAAGACTGTTCTGAAGTTCTACAATAGCTGTGTTTTTCTGCTATTAAATATTAATTTGTTTTAATAAGAATATCTTTTTCGCCAAAATATGCATAAGCACCTTTTAACTTAAACTACCACAGGCTCTAACCCAAGCAATTCAGCATCTCCAGTGACTTATCTTAACCTTTTAAAAAGGATAAATCAAAATATAAATAAAAAGAAAATAAAACAATGTTGATAAAGTAAAAGACCAACACTAACACATACCCAACTATATCCATGCAGATGTGTTATACCAAAAATAAGACTCTTCACACATAACATTTGAAAAAATAGGATTTTAGTGGCTTGTGTGTCTAACCATTTAAATACGTAGTATGTTTCCAAGAGAGCCGAATGCTGCTATTATCTGTGAACACCAACAATGTGCATCACTGGCAGTTCTGCTCTGTTTGTAGCTGACATTGGAATTACGTATTCAACTTTCAGACATTTAAAGAGACCATTAAAAAAAAACAACAAAACAGAGCAGCATGACTACTGAGAGGTATTACTAGGGGGCTGGTTTTACAGATCTGCAGCGAAGCCCTACAGAACCTAGATTTGACCAGATGGAATTTTTACTTTGAAACATTCTAACTCCATTACTGACTTAAACCAAAACCTTCAATGCATAAATTAAACTTTGCTAAGTCACAAGAACCACATCAAAAAGAACAGATACAGACTGTACTAATATATAGGGAAATTAAAAGAACTGACAAACTAGATTTTTATGGAGTGACTATAGCGAATGAAAAAGAAAAGGAAATAAAGAAATGAGAGAAGTACAAAAGAAAGGTACAAAAACCTGTATAAAGTCAGAAAAGCTTCAGCACATCTGAAGAGATCAAAATTATTCTTCAAAACCAAAGCCTATACAATGTCTCAGAGGCCTGCCTTCCCATGTTTGTTAATATACCCGTTTAGGAGTCAGACAGCATTCTGTTTAACTTGTGTAGTTCTATATCATTACACTGAACCATAATTAAACTCCTCTTTTGTGCCATCCTTAATCCATCACAATTGTATCCAATATACCCGCAGTTGCAGTTTTCAGGTTTTGTCTTTACAGCTCAGCTGTATTTTTCCTGGATGTTCACAAGACTGGCATTTGACTGGAAACGCTTGGCTAGAAAGAAAAATGTTCAAAATTAAAAAAAAAAAAAAAAAGATACACAAAAGGCAGTTTCCCCACACCCTCAATTTATCTGGCATATAATACTGAACAATGCTAAGGCTTGCCCATTTCAACAAAAACATATGGCTTGGAATCCATTTCTTCCATTTTTTACAAGTCTTCAGGTTCCAAGATGGTTAGAAGTTACCATCACCTCCTCAATACTGCAGACCCCCATATTTAGGAGCCTCAAATTTTCCATGGTGCCCTCTCAATTTCAAAAATAATGTTCTGACAGCACTACTTACGCAGAAACAGTATACGCTTCTTCTGCTTTGAGTGAAGGAAGCTACTAAGATAAAACACAACTGGCAAGAAAAGGATAAATGAAGAAACTGCAATCACTGGGACTGTATCACTGCAGGGGACAGAACAGTTAAAAGTCCTACTCCAAAGCCTTCGAGTAATGTTCATCTATTAGAAAAAACAGAGGAACACATGGTGAGAAACTGATGCATTCTGGACTGTATTGCTGTTTTAAACAATACTGCAAAGTTCAAAACTTTTTAAATAGCGCAGTAGCAACTTACAAGAGCTATTTAAAGTGCTTAACTTAAAAAAAATAGAAATAATGGGCTAAGTGACTGAAGGAAATGGCAAAGCTCCTGCTGACTGCAAAGGAGAATGGATTATACCCAATATTTCAGAGCAGCAATTCCCAAACAGTGGCTCTCACAACACTTGCTGAGGGTTAGTGAAGATCACATTGGCTGATCACACACAGCTAAAAAACACATTAAAAGATAACCAAATATACATGAAGAGCTTTCTTAGTATGCATGAGCCCTATAAGCAGCTATTGTAGTTAGGAAGTAGTTACAACAGTTAACTGGACCTGTAGCTAAAGAACTTCAGATAAAAACCAAAGATTACCAGATCTCTTCCATGTACCTCCAACCTGGAAAAAGCTGGAATGTTCCCTTCACAACCCCCTCAGATGGAATTAAAAGCCCTGTTGCCCAAAATGGACTGTGAGGGGGATTCTAAACTAATATTCACTTGTCAGAAGTGGGAGACTCTTTAATAAGCACTGGAGGTCCAGACCTCTGTTTTACACACCTTCCAAATGAACAGCAGTATAATCAAGTATCCTGGGGACCTGGTTCAGCTAATAACTCAGAAGAGTGAGCAACCCATGACATTTTTTGAAGCATTTAAATGTTTTATTTCTCAAGTCACAAGGCATTACCATCCCTCAGTGCACCCAACCTGAGACCACTATATAGTGTGACATAAGTAGTTTCTTTGGCATGCCAATGATTGCTTCCAATGCTGAAAAGTAAAGGGAGATGCCAAACAGGAATGAATTAAAGCAGGTAAGAGACGGCTAAAGAGAGTTAAGCGAAATTTCTCCTTTGGGCATCAGATAGATAATAGATTGAGAGGAAAATACTTACTGCATCTTCCACATCAATACACAAGTGCTTGCTGTGTTCTGATTCGCCATGCTCTGACTCTCTCTGCATTTCAGTATACAGAGTATTCAGCTTTTTATAAGTTACATTACAGTTTCTGCATACCTCTGTATAGTTACTTGCTACCAAACTGATTGCTTGCCCCTGAAACAACAAGTAACATGAACATAAAATAAAAATAACTTTAAAAATCCCGAATCCAAAATATTAGCATACCAAAAATGTGGAGTCTACAGTGAAGGGTTTTTTGGTTGTTCCCAACTTCTAAACAAAACCCCTCAGTGAATTAAAAGTGTTACCCTATTTTTCCACAATTCGATGTATATGAATTGCCTCTTGCAAAACCAGATGTTATCCAAATATTAAATATTTGCAAATAGGTATTTAAACTGCTGACTTCTAATGTTAAAACAAAGATCGTTAACAGCAAAGTTTATCCTAGAACTATAGATCAGCTTTCCCCTGACCCTCCACTGACCTCTTCATAAGTAAAAATCAAACATTGAAAGGTCATACTCTAATTATTTTGAGCTTTAATAACTACTACTATTGTCCCCTCCCCAGCAATCCAAGATGATGTTTCAACTTGAGTCCCTTGAAAATGCAGAGAAGTGTAGTGGAGAAATATCCAAAAGGTAACCAAAGGGGTTAGGCACCCAGATACAATGGAACAATCTATTCCAAATAATCTACGTTGACAGAATACAGGACTGCCCCTTCTCCTCTAAGAGTGCATTTGAAGTTTGCTTCTTAATCATAAATATTGTCCTTTGTGGTTTTAGGATCGAAACATAAGAATATCAAGTAGTTTAGCTGTACGAGGAAGATGACTTCTCTGAAAATTCTTATCACATAGGTAGGCTGTAAAGGAAGAAGGGGCAAATAAGATCTTCAAATTCTACTGTTTAAGTACTATCATCACTAAGAAATAATTGCATGAGTTCATAGCCAAAGGCTGAGCTCACCTCTCCAACACCTTTAAAACCTCACTTTTCAACTTAAGTTAACTGTCAAAAAACTTGCGATATGATCCCCTTCAAACTACCTTGCTTAGGAAAAAAAAAAAGGACCATGAAGCCTTGGAAAGGCCATCTCTGCTAACACCTGACCACTAAACATGGTACTACTCAGCACTACCCAGCCTGAAAGAACGGAGAATAATGGATCTAAAATGACAACATTAGGACTGGTCAAAAAAACCCACTTTTACCTGGGGAGGTGGGGGAGGAGGAATAAGCCTTCTGACCAGTTCCAGACAACACAGTCCAAGAACTCCAGTCGTGTGTAAAGTGCTCTAGCTCAGGCATGACAGATCCTCAGTCTTAGGTAACAGAGGGTCCCTCTGTTAAAGATAGTAAAAATTCCTCTTTAAGGAGGACTAAAAGACCCATTCAGCATCATTTTACTGGGCCCAGAATCTACACATTTTCAGCTCAGTGCACACATTCTCCAAAGCATTTAAATCTAAGCACAGATGTGCAGAGCTGGTAGAGACTAGGGCTGTGCGAAGCTTCGGTAGCCGATTCGATTCGAATTAAAAGCTCAGAATAGATTTGGAAAAGCTTCAGAAAAGATTTGGCCACTTTGGAGATTCAGCCATAGACAGTCTGCTGGGGTTGGGGCGGAGGGGGAGGCAATGAAGGGATTGGGGTTGGAGCTGCATGTTACTGGGGGAGGAGGGTGGGATGTGGGCATGACAGCACTCAAGAGGGGGAGCTATGCCTTGCTGTCATTTGCCCGGGGGGGGGCAGGATGCAGGCATAGCTCGCTCCAGGCGGAAGAGGGCAAGCAGCAGCAGGGCATAGCCCCTGCTCCCAATGCTGCTGCGCTCACATCCCGTGCCCCACCATGCCAGCTAGGCAAGTGGCGGCAGGGAAGAGCCCCCGCTCCCAGCGCCGGCACAGGCACGGCAGCGCTGGGAGTAAGAGCTATGCCCTGTTGCCGCCTGGAGCAAGCCACGCCTGCATTGCACCACCCCTCCCTGCACTGGCTGGGCAAGCAGCAGCAGGGCATAGCCCCGCAGCTCCCCCCACCAGGGCAGAAGCAGGTACAGCCAGAGGAGCTGCAGGAGAAGCCCCCATGGCTGCCCTGCCCAGCCCAAGCCCTTGCCTGGTCCCAGCCTAGTCCTGGCACTTGGCTGGGCAAGCAGCAGCAGGGCATAGCCCCGCAGCTCCCCCCACCAGGGCAGAAGCAGGTACAGCCAGAGGAGCTGCAGGAGAAGCCCCCATGGCTGCCCTGCCCAGCCCAAGCCCTTGCCTGGTCCCAGCCTAGTCCTGGCACTTAAAAGCCCTGTACTCACTGGCTCTGGCAGCAGTGATCGGGGTCTCTGAGACCTCATGGCAGAGTCCCCTGGCACAGCATGAGGCAGTGGGAGGCAGCACAGATCATCCCCCCCCTGCTTGGCACCCGCGCAGCAGCTGCCCCATGGCATGGGTGCAGCGCAGCTCGGCAAGGCGCTGTGCACTGTCTGGGAGCTGGGGCACCTCCACCTGTCAGCCAGAGCCTAGTACCACACAGCCCCAGAGGCCCCAGCTCCCAGAAAGCGCACAGCACCCTGCTGAAACGTGCTGCAGCCCCTGATGTGACAGCTGCTGCGTGGATGCCACGCGAGGGGGATGATCCCCACTGCACAGGGGGGCTCTGCCACAAGCTCCTAGGGGCCCCAATCACTGCTGCTACAACCAGTGAGTGCAGGGCTTTAAGTGCCAGGACTAGGCTGAGGCCGGGTAAGGCAGCCATGGGGACTTCTCCTGCCACTCCCCCTGCCTGGAGAGAGGCAAGCACAGCTGAAGGAGTCACGGGAGAACCTGCAGATGCCTGGCTGTGCCTGCCTCTCCCCAGCCGATCCAAATCACCGAATCTCTCCGAATCTTCTGAAGCCAATTCATCCGAATCAAATCACTGTCCTCCAAATCGTCCGAATCCAAATCGAATACTTCCCTATTTGCAAAGGCTTAGTAGAGACCTCAAGAGGTCATCTAGTCTACCCCTCTGCTCTGAGGTAGGATCAAATGTACCTACACCATCCACAAAAAATGTTTACTTAGCCTGTTCTTAGAAATGTCCAATGACAGGAATACTGGCACCTCCATTGTTATCTAGGAAGTTAAACACTAAAACATAAATTAAGAAAACACTTTCTAAATATAATCTAAACATACCTTGCTGCAAAAACAAACTGTTTCTTGTCATCCTACCATACAATTAATCACTGTCCTCTAATTATTTTTTTATATACTGGATGATTTTTAGGTCCCGTTCCCCCCCCC
>NW_005842404.1:1135053-1141096 GCF_000455745.1 Alligator sinensis | reverse complement strand
CCCCCCGGTATCCTCTCTTCTAAAGGAAACAAACCCAGACCCTTCCACCTTTTCTCATAGATCACGTTTTCTAACCTTCTTATTCACAGTACTCTCCTCTGGACTTTCAACAATTTGTCCACAACTTTCTTGAAGAGTGGTGAACACAGCACTCCAACCCAGGCCTCACCAATGCCAAGGAGAGCAAAGAATTACCTTTCATGCCTTACACCTCTCAATATATCCTGACCTTTGTGTCACAAGTCCTAGAAGGCATCATGGTCCTTGTTAAGTGAACTTAAGTGCAACATGAAATTCAGTCAGGTACTAAAATTTGAGTCTACAATGGCTGAACACAAATGCTATCCTTTGCTCCTTTCTTCTTTCCTACCTATTATGACAAGTCAATAGAATCACCATCTTCTGGTGTAAGTATTAAAAGCTTGCTATCCAAGTTGTGTCAGAAATATTCCTTTTGGAAGAAGTGACAGAACAGCAACAGTGATAAAAGTCAATTATGGTAGAATTCAGTTCCCCCCCCACCACACACACAGGAGACAGCATCATTTTTTCCTTCATAAACATGCTAAGTACTGGGAACAGATGACAGGTGTAGAGAGAAATTTGTTGTGAGGTTTTTTTAAGCTGTCAAATTATTAAAAATGCACAGATGCTTTCTATATTACGTTTTTCTCAGTTCATTTATGTTGTGATGCCACCGTTGCCAAGTTAGTGGTTATTGAAGATCTCAACATTAATGCAAATACATATGTATTTGCATTAATGTGGTGTTCAAATGTGTTCAGATCAGTGGGCCCGGATGAACTTCATCCAAGGGTGCTGAAGGAATTGGCCAATGTCATAGCAGAGCAGCTGGCATAGCTGTTTGAGCACTCATGGTCCCAGGGGACTGGAAAAGTGCCAACGTGGCCCCTATTTTCAAGAAAGGGAAGAGGACCGAACCAGCAAACTATAGGCCAGTTAGTCTCAACTCTATCCTTGGGAAAACTCCTGAAAAAAAATCATTAAGGATCCCATTTGTGGGAGCCCAGCAGGGGAAAAAATGCTGAAAGGAAATCAGCACAGATTAACTGCACATAGATCCTGCCTGACTAACCTTGTTTCTTTTTATGATCAGGTCACAAAATGCTTAGATGCAGGAGTCAAGGTAGAGGTCATCTCCCTAGACTTTAAGAAGGTCTTCGATACAGTATCTCATTCTGTTCTCATAAATAAACTGACAGGCTGTGATGCAGACGATTGCACGGTCAGGTGGGTTGCAAACTGGCTTAGGGGTCGCACCCAGAGAGTGGTGGTGAATAGGTCGAGATTGACCCGGAAAGATGTGGGCAGTGGAGTCCCACAAGGCTTGGTCCTTGGACCGGTGCTATTCAATGTCTTCATCAGTGACTTGGACAAGGGCGTGGAGAGCACCTTGTCCAAGTTCGCAGACGATACCAAATTATGGGGCAAAGTTAACACACCAGAGGGTAGGGAATGTATCCAGGCGGATCTGGACAGGTTGGAAAAATGGGCAGAACGAAATAGGATTCATAGATGTTAGGGCTGGAAGGGACCTCGAAGATCATCAAGTCCAGCCCCCTGCCCCAGGGGCAGGAAGTCAGCTAGGTTCAAAGGACCCCAGCAAGATAAGCGTCCAAGTGTTTCTTGAATAAGACCAGAGAAGGTGCCTGCACCACATCTGGAGGGAGCCTATTCCAGGTCTTGGGGGCTTGGACAGTAAATACATTTTTTCTTATGTCCAGCCTAAAACGGTCTTGTAAGAGTTTATGATGGTTGGTCCTTGTTTTTCCTTGCAACACTGGTGAACAGATGTTCTCCCAGATCCTGATGAACACCCCTTGTGTACTTGTAGGTGGCCACCAGGTCCCCCCTTAGCCTGTGCTTTTCCAGACTAAAGAGTCCCATGGCTCTCAGCCTCTCTTCATAGGGCCTATTCTCTTGCCCTCTGATCATGCATGTGGCTCTCCTCTGGACTCTCTCAAGCTTCTCGACATCCTTTTTGAATTGTGGAGCTCAGAACTGGATGCAGTACTTCAGCTGCGGCCTCACCAAGGCCGACTACAGCGGGAAGATGACACCCTGAGATTTATCTGAGAAGCATCTGTAGATGCAAGCCAGGGTTTTGTTTGCTTTACCAGCTGCAACATCACATTGCTGGCTCATGTTTATCTTGGGGTCAATCATGCCCCCCAAGTCTCTTTCCGCAGTGGTGCTAGCAAGTATAGCACTGCCGAGCCTATAAGCATGCTGTGGGTTTTAGGCGCTGCACTTCAAGCGGGATGCTGAGAATCTTGGGAGGATTCAGAGGAGGGCCACTCTGCATGGTCAGAGGCCTGCAGGCAAGGCCCTATGAGGAGAGACTGAGGGACCTAAATCTCTCCAGCCTTCGCAAGAGAAGGCTGAGAGGTGATCTTGTGGCTGCCTACAAATTCATCAGGGGAGGGCAGCGGGGAATAAGAGATGCTCTATTTACTAGGGCACCCCCTGGAGTAACTAGGAACAACGGCCACAAATTGACAGAGAGCAGATTTAGGTTGGACATTAGAAAGAACTTTTTCACAGTAAGGGATGCCAGAATCTGGAATGGGCTTCCAAGTGGGGTGGTGCTCTCCCCTACCCTGGGGCATCTTCAAGAGGAGACTGGACAAGCACCTAGCTAGGATTGTCTGACCCCAGAGCTCTTTCCTTCCCAGGGCAGGGGGTCGGACTTGATGACCTACTGAGGTCCCTTCTGACCCTAACATCTATGACTCTACAGGAACTATTGGACATAAATAGTTTAGTCTGGTATTGTAACACCCATCACAACCAGAGGTTTCAATGTTCCCAATTACCCAATTGTTTGCTAATGTACTTTAAGAACTTTTAAAGCAAAAAAATTGTTTCCCATAATTCTGCATTATTTTACTTGCAAAGAAATGACAGTTTGGGAAGAAGGCTTTACTACCGGCAAAGTTCCACAGAAGACAGTATAACAAGTTTGGTAAAAAATGCTGTTTGTGACTCATATGAGGTGCATGCAGGAACATGAGTTATTCAGCTGCAATGTTACATGTACATGTTTATTCTGCAACAGGAAATTTATGCTTAATATTAAGTATCTGAAACACGTTGCACCATTCCTTTCAAATGGTTCCTTAATAAAACTACAGAGAATACGTCTAACATTTTCATTTAATTTTAGGATTAAATTGCCATAATTTCTCTAATTTTGATGCACTTAATATGCGCTTATGGGCCATTTTCCAAGGAGCATTCCCAAGTTTATTTTACAAAAAAGGAATACTTAAAGATTCTAATTGTTTATAACTTTCTAGTTAAAAAAAAACAAAACTTCTTAAAAATGGTTCCAGGTAGTTGACCCTTTCAGGCCAATAGGCACTGCAACCAAATAATTGGAAACTCAGATTGTGAAGTCACAAGACAACAATTCCAAAAAGCAATGGGTAGGTAAAGTGACTAGCTGTATGCAGAGATGATGCGACTTGCTATATAATTATCAACTATTGTGAATCTAGAAATTCTAATATGCAATAGCACTGTAATTACATATAAAATGAAGTCAAGGTGAACATCAATTAGAATGCATTTTATGTTCTCAATTGTAAACATCTGCGTTTTATAGATAATTATTCTACCTGCTTAAACTGCTTAAGCATTTGCGAATTGTATTCTCCTGTATGTATCCCCTGCAGTTCGTGCTGTATATACAAGATTTTACTATACAACAAGAGGACTTAGTTCTGACCTTCAATACATGCTATAAATACCTGGAGGTTATGTTCAAAACACATCAGTGTTTTATTGAATAAGTCCAGGAACTCTATTGTAGCATTTGATAGCCCTTCACTGCTGTTCTTCAAGCAATCTGTCAAAAAATAAAAAAAAAGAAAAGAAAAAAACACCACATACATCAAGATATCCTAATTTCTACTGCCAACAAGCCCTTGGGTTCTACACCTTAACAATAAGAGCTCTCAACTATAAAAGATAGAGCCAGTCAGCTTTGTGTTCTCCTTATTTGGTTACTATTATGCTGATGTCTCAGACTTGCTGTCCTAACTCATTCGCACTCCCCTCTTCATTTAGGATATATTTCAGAATTAATTGGCCTTGATTAAGTGAAAGATGAAGACTATCATCAAGTACACTCTGAAGAGAGCATTCAAGCTATCTTTGGGCTTTGAGACAACACAAGACTCTACTTTTATTTTTCACCCTGCCAATCTGGCTTTGCCTAGCAGCATTAGCATCCACTGTCTAGATAAGTACAAGTCTTAAGAGGGTAAATGAAACAGCAACCACCTGGGGAACATTGGGAATATTTAGGCTTACAGAAAAGACAGGCTCAGCAGACCCACACAAAGCAGGGGCATAACATACACACTTATTTTTGAGGAAGTGGCAAAGAGCTCATGAAACACTCCTTAATCCTATCCTACTCCATTCCCTTCAAGTATTGCTTTTCCCCTCCCCACATCATATTACTCTTGATACTCTGACTTGATACTAGACACTTGAAAATGAGAGCTGTTGGTTTGATTGAGGATTTCAGTAAAAAAAAAAAAAAAAAAGCACAATCCAGGTTGGCAGACCCCAAACAGGACCCTTCATAAAAGATGGAAGTAAGGGAATACTGCAGCATACAGGAACAGATCTAGTGCTAGGTGCTCAAGGACAAAAGGCAGAAGGCAGTATATGCTTCACTCTGCAAATCTGAATTTGGATTTCTTCTGGAGCCAGTCCCATCCCTGTATTAAATTACTAATTAATAGCAACCTCCCTAAGGCTGTCAGGGTGCTTGGTGGCAGTCCCAAAGGCTTTGCAGTATTTGGGTCTAGACTTTTACACCTGCTATTACAACACTATTACTACTGCACTTCTGTTACACACTTAGGGCACAGCATGCCTGCTCTGATGTGGGCTAATTAGCGCACATCCATGCAAACTTGATTAATCTAATTAGCATGCTCCAGCAGCCTCCACATCACATGTATTCACTGTCCCTGAGCTTTGAAATGGTGGCAGAGGCGCTTTAACTAAACCTCATCAAACAAGCTTCAGTTAAAGCACCCTGATGCCATTTTGAAGTGTGGGACACTGAATACATATGACGCTGCAAGCGCTTTAATCAGAGCAGTTCATAGTTTCATGGTAGCTAGGGTCAGGAGGGACCTGAACAGATCATCTAACCTGACCCCCTGCCACAGGCAGGAATGAATGCTGGGTTCACAAGACCCCAGACAGGTGATCATCCAACCTCCTCTTGAATTTGCCCAAGGTAGGGGTGAGGACCACTTCCCTGGGAAGCTGGTTCCAGATTTTGGCCACCCTAACTGTAAAATATTGCCTTCTGATCTCTAACCTAAACCTATTCTCCATCAGCTTATGACCATTGTTCCTTGTCACCCCAGGTGGTGCTGGGGAGAAAAGGGCTCTCTGCCTATTTGCGGTTAATCTCCCCTGATGAGTTTGTAGGCAGCCACCAGGTCTCCCCTCAGCCTCCTCTTGCTGAGGCTGAACAGGTTCAGGTCCTTCAGTCTCTCCTCGTACGGCCTGTCCTGCTGCCCTCTCACCAAGTGGGTAGCCCTCCTCTGAACCCTCTCCAGGCTGGCCACATCCCTTCTGCAGTGCGGCGCCCAGTACTGGACACAGTACTCCAACTGCGGCCTGACCAAAGTTGCATAGAGGGGGAGTATCACTTCTCGGAGCCGCTCTAATTAAAGTGCTCCCACACTGCATCCCAGAGCACGTGTAAAGATGCTCTTAGCGTAGGGGACACATCTCCTTTGCCAGGGAAATTTTCACCCTAGTACGTGCTCATCAGCAGCAATTAAAGAAAATCAAGCAGCCTGTTCTGGAGTCAGATTCAGTACCCAAAAATTTCAAGGCCAAATTTAGAAACCCCTCCTCATACTAATGAAGTCAAAGGGACTTCTTGTGGAGCAAGATACTATTGAACACAAATAAGGGGATTAGAAATGGATTTATCACTGTTCAAGGTATTCTAACTCAGTGGAGACCAACTTTTTTGGCAGGA
>NW_005842404.1:1134445-1135042 GCF_000455745.1 Alligator sinensis | reverse complement strand
ATGCCACATATTAACCCCATACCCTTCACAAATGCCACCTTAATTCCCTGCCCCTTAACAATCTGCCATTCTGCTTTCTGTTCCCTACCCAATCTGCTGCTCTGCTTTTTGCCTCCAGCCCTATCTAGTGCTGTGCTGCCTGTCCCCTCCCTGACCTGCCACATGCTACACACAGGTTCTCATCAGCTGAGAAACTTCAGAGGAAAAGGTAAACACATCCTCCCTATCGTAAGAGTAGCACGGAGGTGAAAGAATAAATCGCATACTTGCACAATTGGCCTCCTCCCAAGTTTTGTTAAAGAACTCTGAAAGCACCACGACTATCTGTAACCTATCAGACATCAAGAGGCTTTTCGCGCAGTTGTAGCTCTTGGAAGAATTCTGGAACAACAACAAAAAGAAAAGTTTTATGAATTCACAGGGAAGCAACTTTGAAACTCTGGACTTACATGTTACATTCACTTACCAATAATAGTTTGGTCTGTTTTAGACTACTTATAATAACTCAGCAAATAGACTACAGCAAAATCTCTGTCTTACCAAAGAACAGAAGAAGAGAAAACATTAAATAATGTGAACTGCACAATTGTATTTCTT
>NW_005842404.1:1133606-1134414 GCF_000455745.1 Alligator sinensis | reverse complement strand
GCAGGCAAATTCTTAGCAGGTTTAAAAGGAGGACCACACAGGAACGTCAGTCACAAATATGCTGAATGTAAAAGAAACATCTTCTAATACTTACTAGTTGTGATAAGATCTTTACAAATTACATTTGTCACGTGTGCATTGACAGAAATATATGGTAAGTTTTCTGGAGAAGGAAACTTTTGATTCTGCACATACTGACTACCAAAACAGGGCCCTGAACTGAAATCCCACAAGTTTAACCATACTAAATGATTAAATGATTATATTAGCACAACTGGTATGTCCATTATTCATATATCATGGTTTAGGTGTTTTTGTTGTAACTTCATTCAGTCTAGTAGAAAGTTACCCCTGAAAGATTCAGGGGCAGAAAGCTACCACTGTAAGCTACACCAGTTTATGCTTCATCTGTGCACATTTCAGTGTAGCTATTTGCTAAAGTCAAACAGGCTATGTAAAGCCTGATGCCTGCCGGCAAGACAAAATAATACTCTAAGTGCTTAGCTGGTCATATGGAGCTAAGGGGCAGATCTGTTCCTGCTGGAAAGTCAGCATGGGCTGCCTTTCTGAATAGCTGCATCTCTGTCCATCCCTAATCCTGGCACAATTTACACCAATAATATTTAAAAGCAATGTAGGCTACACAGGAGCACGTGTTATTCTGCACCTGTCCAAAGAGAAAGCTAGATTCCATCCCGGGTTATGCCAGTAGAAACCAATACAACCAGCATTCAATTATTTAACTCCATCTGATAAGAAATACTGCATCTCCTGTGGGTGACTGATGCCGATCTCGCTGCCTGGGGGG
>NW_005842404.1:1126250-1133509 GCF_000455745.1 Alligator sinensis | reverse complement strand
TTGGCTAGCACTTGCAGGGGGGGTCACTGGCGCTCCTGCCTGCTCCCCCCCCTATTGCCCAAGTAGCGAGCACCACTGATCAGGGGGTGCACATGCACCCCCATGCACCCACTACGTGTTGCCACCGACATCTCCTTAGTTTACTGGCAAAAAGCGCTCCAGCAGAACCTCACAACTGAAAGCTGCTCTCCTTCAGCCATGTGCCACCACAAATCAGCCAGTCTTCAAGTCAATCCCTCCTAGCATGCAGCTAAGCCTTCCGGCACACAGACTGCAGACTGGAAAAGCAGAGGATTATCAAGCCTTAAAAAAATATTTTGAGGTGTATGTGCACGTTTCCATTCCGTCTGAGAAGAGATTCAAAGCAGTGACTGGGAACATGCATTTCTTGCCTTTCCTCCTCAAACCACAGATTGACTGAATCAGCCAGGCAAGCCCATGCTGATTTTCCAGCAACAACAGATCTAGCCCTTAGTTCCACATGACCAGAACCATATTTAGCGCAAAAACTATTCAGCCCTCTTTGGAACAAGCACTGGTTAGGATTAACAGGGCTACCAATAATTTTTGCATAAAAGAACAGAGCAATACAAGACAGATTTGTAATTCATGCAATATAGGAAGGTTTGCTGTTGTTGAGATCCATTACAGATTTCCCTCACTTTATGCATGTTCTGTAGGTGCGAATTCGCTCTTACGCGATGATCCTTTTTATACCAAAAATTCATCTTATGCAAGGTAAATTCACTCTTATGCGATCAGTGTGGTGGAAGCCCACAGTCAGCTGCTTTGTGTGGTGCATTGCATGAGCGACATGCATTAAAATATAGCCTCCTGTGCGGATCTGTGCTCCTCTGTCGTTGTCTGCAACATGTGTTTCTGTAGTTGCCACCCCCATTATGATAGTGTCCTGTGCTTGTGTGTACTGTCTGCTGTTGGTGAGTACCAAAATTGGCTTGTAAAAGTGGTAGAAATGGGTCTGGGGATCAGTACAGTTGAGATCTTGGAACACAGCCCTATTTGTTACATTGTAAAGTGGATTCCCTTTATGGGAGCTTGAGTTACGCGCCATTCTCCAGGAACGCATGTACAGCATAAAGCAAGGGAAACCTGTATTTATTTACTCTTCCAGCACCATGGACTGTACATAAATAAGGATTAGAAGGGCCTTGTTTGGCCATCAGGTTCAGTCCCCTGCATTCTAAGGCCATCATTTACTTATGGAACCCCAAAAAACTACTTCAAAATGCAACTAATGGCACAATACCCAAAACACTGGCAGCATTCTAACACACCACAGATAAATGCAGGGGAAGCAAGGGCACTGCCTATGTCCTGCAGTGACAAGCATAGGCGGCAGAAGGCCAGGGTTAATGGGGCTTAGCAATGGCCCTATGGAGGCGAGGGGCAGGGGTCAGGCAGGGCTCAGCCCCCCCAATAGTATTTTCACCCACCGTTTTCAGTGACAAGGAAGTAGCTGGTTAATACATGCTCAAAAGATCCAAGGACAGCAATTCTCAACCACAGAGACCTGAGATTCTTTCCCGGGTGCTATGGAGTGCTACATGATGTTAGCACTGTTAAGTGTGCAAACATGATTTGCAAGATAAACCCTGAGGTTTCAAATAGAAATCTATACCATTAGAAAAATATTCTGACTTGTTGTGGTCTTCCCGAGTTCTTTGCAACAGAAGAATTATTCCATTATTTTTCCATAGTCAAAAAATAAGTAAAAGCTAAGACCTGGCATCTTCCAAGGGATGCCTTGAGTTTAATGAGGGGTGCCTCAACTTTAAAAAGGTTGAGAACTACTGTCTTAGAAAAAGCACCATGCCCCATGCTAATTCAGGCAAAAACCTCTACAGTCTACATCATTCTGATGAAAGGGAAGATTGTTAATAATAAAAATGTATGTTAACGTACACACACACTTAACAGAACAGCTTGCTAAGTACAGAAGCCAATTAAAACAGACAATGTTTTGCAAGTGAAACACCCTCTTTCATTCTGGGCAACAGTTTCACTCCATCATCATCATCCCCTGAATTATCATACGTTCATGGATCAGTCCCCAGCAAACTACCATCAACCTGTCCAAGGAACTTACATGAAGTTTACAAAAAAGAAAAACAGATGGAGACAGAAAAATAAGGTAGGAAGTTGAAAAGGAACAATGAGACCACAGCAGGAAGCATGACTGGCACTGGCAGCAGCCTAACCACTGCTGAGTTTTATGTAAGCATCCCATAAAAGGGAATACATAAAAAGATTTGAAGGACAGCAATGAAGTGGTTCTGCAGACATTCATCCAGAGCTCCTCACAAGAACAAGGATAGCGCGGGGAAAAGCAAACACAGCACATGCTCCATCTATAAAAGGCCAATTACTCATCTCAACCTGAGATAATATTCTGAGCTGCCTTCCATCTCCAATTAAGATTTAAAGGACTTATTTCAACCCTAGTTTGATCCAGCTAGAAAGCAGAGGCAGCCCAGATAACACATCTGCTGCTCTGTTTTGGGGTACAAAGCCTTTCAGAAAACAGAGGACTCACACTCCCCACCCGTACCAAGAGATGCCTAAGGAGAAACTCTGCAATTTCTGTAGCTTTGCAATCAATGTCTGGCCTCAAAAGTTCTGAAAGATCAAACCAAGAGTATGATTTAGGGAGGCTTGAGGTTCAATGCGACTATTTATCTCAGCTCTAAAAGGTGCACCATAGGCTGCATGGCTGTCACAGCTTGTGCATCTCAGTCCTGACCTGGATGAGCTACCCGCTGGGCAGAGAAATTTCTTCCTTTGCGGTTAACGGGACATGAAACATCTCACACCAGCTACCTGCTTTTGGGACAGAGAGACATTGGATGGCAACTGTTTTCAAATCCAGCAAATCCCAACTGGATAGGAGTCATAATCAAGAGCGTCTCCCATCAAATGTCCCCTCAACTCCCCACAAACACACATGAATTAGGCAAGTGAAGCAGAAAGGTAACAGGATGAGGTCTATCCCTCATCATCTCTGAAGCATACAAACCCTATTATTTAAGACCCATCATATGTTCAGATTCATAGATTCTTGGAAGACGTGACTAAAGACCATGCCCACTGAAGAGCTTATATACATCTTTTTCTAATTAGCTGGACTAGGAGTCATTTCAGAACCATAAAGATGCCCAGTGTTCTCACTGGGTGGAAAGAGCACTGGGTCTCATACACCCCTGAGCCCTAGGGATTGCAGCAGTTGTGGTCCCTAGGGCCCAGAGGTTTTACACCGGGCTGGGTGCATCCCTGCCAGCCCAATCAGATGAAGTGTTTCCCGCTGCAGGGGAGATCCTGCTACACCTACAAATGAAAGCTCAATAGAAACCAGCTATAAAGTTAGCACACATTTTTACATCTAACTTTAAAGCCGGTTGGAGCTTTTTTCATAGATTCACAGATGTAGGGTCAGAAGGGACCTTGTAGATCTTCTAGTCCGACCTCCTGCCCTGGGCAGGAGAGAAAACTGGGCTCAAATGACCCCAGCTAGGTAAACGTCAAGCCTCTTCTTAAAGACCCCCAGGGTAGGAGCCAACACCACTTCCCTTGGAAGTTGGTTCCAGATCCTAGCCACCCTGACTGTGAAGGCAAGTACTTTGTTGTGTGGCAAGTACTTTATATGTGTAGCTGGTCTCAGGGTAACTGCACAATTAACCACTTAATTGCACAATACCTGTAACATGTAGAGGGGAGTCTCACAAGTGCTTTGCCTGTATGCTATGCCAGGAGAGCACTTAGCGTAGGAACAATCCCCTTCGTCCCCGGCAAAACAAAGCACTATTTTGCTGGTCTATCTTCATCTACACTAGGGGTTGCTTCTGGCATCACTATGTCAGTCAGGGATCACTGTAGCTACGCAGGCAAAAAAAAAAATACACAGACATGGCCCTGTGAGCACTACTGGAGAGAAGGAAAAGAAAAGAGCAGTATAGGGGGAAGTATCCATTGGATAATCCCCATGGGACTGGACATACCACCAGTCATTGGGCAATATTTCATGAGCATGGGCTTAGCCAAGAACTAATGAGCAATTTTGTTTAACGAGTAATTCTGATTTTTCCCTTTGGCAGAGGGAATTTTTCTTCTGAAAACTACACACTATGTAGTTCCTCTTTTTGCTTCCTTCCTTTTAGTTCTAACATATGAATTGTTGGCCCCGAAAAGGTACAAACAAAACATTTAACGCAATAATGGACCCTCCATTATTAATAATAGATGATACCTCCAAGGCTTATATCAAGGTGAGATATTTCTATGGCCATAAAAAACAAATATTTTAAATTGCATTTATAGCACATTTATGTTATTTCTCTACCAGGGCATCAAATGGAAGCTAAGCATCCAATGCATTCAGTGGTTTAAGCAGAAAGAGGCAGTGGTCAAGCTTCTCTGAACTTGCAGATTAGGTCCAAGCCAAAAAAGTGAAAAAGGAAGCATAGCAATAAACCAAACAGATAGGGTCTCCATGACTCTAATCAGACCCAAGTGTTTTTCTTTCAAAACTTTTCCTTCAACCACTTGCTCCAAAATTGTGATCTTGGATAAACTCACTGGACACATAGCTCTGATACCTAGTTTCCATCTGATAAACCAACTGAAACTCTCATAGTTCCTAGGGCCTTCTTATATGTGAACAAGATGGGAAGTCCAGTCAAGTCACACTGCATTAAAAGAGGTGCTCCCTAGAAGGGTCTGCTCTAAAAGAAACCAATTCCCACTTTTTCTTGTTGAAATGCAACTATTTTAATTCTTGTTAAAATGCAACTATTTTGATTCTGTCATGTTTTATTTTACTTCCTAAGGCCTTCGAGAATTTCCATGTTATACCCCTAACTACAAGAATTACTATTATTGCCACTTCCAGCAACTTTCATTCAAAGAGTACACACATTCACTTTCACTTTAAGTTTTATGCATGCATGCACAGATGAAAGACAGACTCAGGAAATATAGAAGATGTTCACACAGCAGTGGTCTGCTGGCTTCCTGAAACTTTGTCACCAGCCTCTGAAGCCTGACAGAAAATGTTCAAATAATACAGGCTAATAAAAATTAGTTATCCAAGAGTCACAATATTAAACCGGGCTGCCTTTTATCCCCAGTTTCTCATAGCTTGCTTACAGTATACTGTTGGAGGGATGACTTAAATGTCTAGTCAGCCAGTTTAAAATATTCAGATGCCTTGCAATTTTGGTTTACCTCACAGCAGGGTCACCTCACTCCCTTTTTTCTCTTCTTCCAAAGATACACCAAGTTCCCTACATTCATTACATGTGGATCTTTCAGACAAGATAGTTACGCATCTACCAAAAAACATGATTCTAATTCCTCTCCAGCCAGGTAAAGATTTGGACCTTAACCTGACCTTCCACCTTTCACCAAAATTAGTATGTACTCATTGACTGCTCCCTACTCATAATAATTGCATGTCGGGGAACTGTAAATCTTTTACTGGTAAAGCCTGTCAAGATGAGAGGTGCCATGTAATGGCAGCATTATCTGCTGGGCTTCCCATTTCTACACTATGCTTTGTCATCAAGTAACATCTTATAAAAGTAAGCTGTACTGGATAAGCCAAAAAAATCTCTGCAGGATGCAGGTGTTACCAACATCCTTTGGTTGCAAATACCTGGGAATCTTAGTTGACTGGGGGAAGCAAATGGAAGAAATGATATAAATTACAGCAGCAACAGTAATCAGTAGGCTGCAGGCAGTATATACAAGTCTAATTTGCAGATATGGAGCCTTGCTGGCCTCAAAGGTACTGCTGGATATTTTTCCACTGAAGTTGGTGAGACCTTTCGTTTCAGATGCAAACCATACTGTGCTTAAGCATACCTTAATCGCCTTGAATCAGATTATTAGCATTTACCTGAGTTACACCACAAGACTTAGAAGCTGAAGCTTGTCTACCACCCTGTGGCAACCTGCTTGCTAGGGGAAATGTTGCAGTGTTCCACCAGCTGTGCTACTGCATACACGTTTTCAGGTAGAATCAAAACTTTTGGCATCTTCAGAACTAAAATAGCTCAAGTCTAGGTGACCTGAGACACCATGGCATTGCCAACTGTGCCAGGTGGACATGAGCATCATCTACTAAGGCCAGCTCTGCATGATGTCTGGAAGATTAATGCCACTCATCTTTCTCCTTGCTTTTTTTTTTTCCTCCAAGAAGGGATAGGAAAAGCATTCAATGAAATGATTTACTGCCAGGGAGTTAAGTTCAGGGGCTGGATCTGATCATAAATCTGAAACATAAGGAGAACACACACTTTTGAGACAGGTCCTTCTACTCGCTTGTATAAACATCTAAGTAAGTAGATATAATGAGAGTTCAATAATGAGAAGAAAAAAAATCTCACTCCAAAGTCATTTTAGGACCAAACACAGCACAATATGATGCACTGAAAAGAGAAAAGCTCCTCCTTCCAGATGCAAGAACTGAGAGAATCATGGGCTTATGGGCTTAGGGGAACAAAGCACCAAGCAAAAACAACCTTTTAAGAAATTAATGGGGTCCTAGTCCCTTGCCAGTTATGAGTCTCTGAGCTCTAGAGTACCCTAATACTTGATAGGTTACAAAGAGAAGAGCTGGAAGAGAACTAGGTTACAGAGGCACCACCCACACAGAGCACACCCCTACTGCTCCCATACAAAGCCAGGTAGCACAATGCCAAGAAGCAGCGTGCTCTGCACCCTCGCCTCCTGGCCCCAAGGCAGAAGAGCGCCATTGATGCAGTGCTATCAACACGCAAGTGACTGCCTCTCAGAGGAACCAGTTCACCTTTGCACAGCACAGCAGGCAAGTGGCATGGACACAGCAGCAAAGTCCAGCTATCCCTCAGCCACTGCGCCAAGTACTCACAAAGCCCTCACCCTCTTGCACCGTGGAGCAGGGCATTCCCAGTAAGGGGCACCCAGGCAGTGCTGGCTCTCTGGGCAGGGCACTCACCTGGTGCCTGCTCTATTTGACACCCATACATCCCCTCCCCAGCTGCCCACAAAGCCAGGCAGAGGCCTGCCAGGAACAGGGAGGCTCCCTGAGATCAGAGGAAACACGCACAGGGCGCCTGGCAGGGAGTGGCACCCCGGGGGCCCGTTCAGCCAGCCCCACACCCCGGGCAGGACCAGGAGGCCCTCCCCGCTGCCCCTCGCCCTGCACGCACCCCCACGGCGCGGGTGATGTTGTCCAGCTGCTCCGTGACCGCGCGGAAGAGGCC
>NW_005842404.1:1122485-1126192 GCF_000455745.1 Alligator sinensis | reverse complement strand
AGCAGCAGGCACAGCAGGGCGCCGAGCGGGCCCATCGCAGCGGACGCGCGGGAGGGAGGCGGCTTCTTCCTGGAGCAGGAGCGAAAGCGCATCACGTGGAACGCCGGGACATGTCAACGTTCGGAGCCGGGCCTAGCGCGGCGCGTGATTGGCCGCGGAGGTTAGTCTCGGAATGCAGGGGCAGGGCCGCGGGAAGGGGCGGGGCTAGCGGAGCAGGTGGTTCGGCACCGGGCGGGGAGCCGGGGAAGCGGCAGTGTTGCCCCGTGTACGGTAATTACCGTATTTTCACGATCATTTCACCCCTTGTACGGTCAATAATAGTAAAAAAAAGTGCTCAAATTGTTGGGTCATTTTTGAGGCAGTTCATTGATGCAGCATATGCAAAAGCCAAGTCATTCTCTGATGTATTTGGTAGCCGTGTTGCGCCGAGACAAAAAGAAATGCAAAACTCTAGAACTCTTGTTCAGAGGTGATGCCTTTTATTAGATCAGCGGTTCCCACCCCCGGGTCACAACCCAAATGAGGGTCGCGGGGGACAATGCCAGCGGCACCGCACAGAAAAGATGAGCTGCACCTCGCTCCCCTACCCCTGCCGCCACCACTACACTCTCAGCAGCAGGGCTGGGGAAAAGAAGGTTGGGAACCACTGTATTAGATCAACTAAGAAATTGGAAAAAAAGTAAAAGGTTTTTTTTGCAGGAAAATATTTTTTTTTTTTGTGATTTCTTAGTTGATTTAATAAAGTTATCATGTCATTCTCAGGGAATTTTAACTGGGACTATAGGACTGGCCTGAAAAGAGGAGAAACACAATCTCCATTCTCTCACCATTCCTAGAACTACTGCAGAATTCATTGTTTCCATGTAACTTTCCACCCATACGTGTGTCACATATGTAGGCACAATCTATAAACCAGGTTGGGAAGGAACTTGCTGTTGTTTCTCTTTTAATTAACAAATACTTGGGAGGCATAAGCAATGCTACTAGGTCTCAGATAATTATTGAGGCCTTGCCTAGCATAGGAACTTAACTCCAGTTCCAGCAATCAGTGGTTTTATCAAGAAGGCCCCACCCCTACAAGCCAGAGTAAACTCCACCAATGTAAACTGGAGTTTTCCTTTCCTATACTTCAGGTTTGCTGTGCCAATGGTTGGCCATCGGTTGCTGGGCGCAAGGTAAATTCTTCCATCTAAATAAAGTCTTAGCTCCTTGACATAATTGCCTTCTTTTCTTGCTGAAGGCAGGGCAGATTTGTACCTTACAGACTAAATTACAGAGACAGAGAGAAAACACAAACTTTGTGAGCTGCAGCTGACTTCACCAGATGCTGTGAAAGAACAGGCACAGACCTGTGTACAAAACAGAGAAAGTGATTTAGTTCATGGCACAAACATGTGTTCCATACTTGGGATAGTTTTGGGTAGGGATGATGCTGCCTAGGTGAGTGGGTTGGACTAGATAACATCTAGATGTGCCTCCTAGCCCTGTTTTTCTATGATTCTATGAATACAACAGTAAAAAAACGGGGGAGGGGAAGAGGCGGTGCCGAGAGAGGCAAACAATGTACCCACAGGAGCAAAGGAGATATAAAAGATAACCCAAGTAATGGGATAAGAATCCATAGTCCTTGTTTACACCATACTTAACACAATCCAGGCCGTGGATGATTTCTTGTTCTGCAATTTCCCATTCAAATCAGTTTTCAAAACAGTTTGCTGGCTAAGAACAGCTGACCTCAGGTCAGCAATGGAGTGTCCAAGGAGGCCTTTGTGCCTTTCTGGAGTTGATATCAGACTGGTGTCTATTCATTCTTTCAGAGAACTTGCCCCATCTGTCCAATATAGGCAGCGGCGGGGGGGGGCAGCATGACTTGAACCTGGTGATGGCATACATGATATTGGTAGATTTTCAGGTAAATGAACCTTGGATATTATAATCCATGTTATTTAATCCAGTGCTGATGTAGTCTGTATTGATGATGGGACACAGCTGGCATCGGGGTCCATTGCAAGGCCTGGTGCCTTACTGAGAATGGGAGTTAAGTAGCCTGTTGAGAGATGCTGTTTGAGGTTGAGGGCTGCATGTAAGCTAGGACAAGTTTGTCCTCCATGACTACCTTGAGATGTCCTTTTCCAGGAGGGCTGAGAAGTCATTAATTATGTGTCTAAGGTGTTCAAGCTGGGGGCTGCAGGTAACAACCAGATGGAGTCGGTTGTTCTTATCCCAGGGTTGGTATTGCAGCAGGTCAGCACAAGGTGCAAGTCTGGCTTTGTTGATTTGAGTAGCTATAGTTTTCGGATTGTACTGTAATTCTAGAAATCCCTGCTCCAGGTACTTCAGGTGTTCATCCCAGTGAGTGGGATCAGAGCAGATACAATTGTAACATAGAGCCTGGCTGTAGACAAGAAGTGTGCTTAGGATGAATGCTGGTGACCTGAAGGTAGTTGGTTGGTTTTCAGTACAATGTGGTGGCAATGTGGCCATTGCAAACCTCACTGTAGTGTCTAGAATATGAATTTGCTAGGCAGAGGGTTCCAGAGTTAGTTTGATGGAGGAGCAAAAGTTGTTAAAGACCTAGTAAAATTTCTCTCGAGATTCCTTCCCATGTGTCCATACAATAAAGATGTCATTGATATACCTTAGGTAGATTGGGGGTAAGAAAGGACAGCCATGAAAGAAATGGACTTCATGATCTGTTATAAATAGGTTGCCATATTAGGTGCCTATGGCAGTGCCAATTGTTTGTAGGTTTAAAAAAATAGTTGTGAAGACAAAGCAGAAGAGTGTAATGGAAAAAGAAGCAGTGTCCTCATTGAGGATAATGTTCCTTATGGCTTGTAATCCTTCCTCATGGAGGATGTTGGTGTACAGAGACATGTACAGAGATATGGTAGCTAATATGGTGTTAGGTGGAAATTTTTTAATGGAGTCCTGCTGGCTGTCTGAAAGCCCTGTCTGTAGCTGACCACAGGAGCAGCTCTCAGCTAGGTGACATTGCAGGCACACGTAGAAACCTCTGTCCTCCTTTACTAATGTCGAACTTTCCTTCTCTTGCAAGAGGTAGCTCAGCCTCCAATGGCAACAAGATCCACTCTTTCTCTTTTCCGAGGCAACATGGCTGGGGAATGTAAACTAAAGAATGGGGCCAAATGAGAACTGAAAATAGGAAGGAAAAGATAGCAAAAGGCAAGGAGGACAAGAGGACAGAAAAGAGAAAACAAACAGGAGAGATGGCGTCATATATGCTCACACAGAAAAGAGAAAACAAACAGGAGAGATGGAGCCATATATGCTCCCCCCTGACAAGAGAGGCCAGCTGCCAGTCCATCTCAAGCATGGGTGTGTCAACAGAAGAGATGGAAACCATTGTTGTCAAGCCTGCTGTAGTTCCCCAGGGACTAGACCAGGGGCAGGTAACATTTTTTGGCCGGAGTGCTGAAAACCCCCACAATGCCTACCTTGCAAGGTGCTGGAGTGCCGGCATGCCAGAAAAACAAAATGAGGGCAGGAGGTACATGGCAGGATGCCCTGCTTGTGCCCCTTGCCCCCCACCCAAAGCCCCTGCCCCCCAGCCCTGCTCATAACCCTTGCCCCCACCCCTGCTGCTCTTGCCCTCCACCCAAAGCCCTGCCCCCCAGCCCGGGCTCTGTGGCTATCAGCAGCTACCCAGAACCTGGGCCAACTGCAAACATTTGCTGCCTCTCCCC
>NW_005842404.1:1121278-1122387 GCF_000455745.1 Alligator sinensis | reverse complement strand
CCCCAGCTCCCCGCTGCCCTGCCACACTTCACCTGTGTACACGGGAGCAGCGTGGGCAGCTGGGAAGCCTGCAGAGGAAGCGGCAGGGAGCTGGGAGCAGGCAGCTTTCTGCACCCCGCTCTGTGCCCTGCTGCGCTGGGTTCCAATGCTGCTTTGCAGAAGTGGCAAGGGAAGCACAGCGGGAAGCATTGCCAGTGTGTGCTGCCTCCCTGGAGCCCAGGGTCGGGTCTGGGAGGCAGCTGGGGCCGGGGCCAGGGCAGAGAGGCAGCAGATGTTTGCAGCTGGCTCAGGTTTTGGATAGCTGCTGATAGCCACAGAGCCTGGGCTGCTTGCAGTAGGGCTTGCAGCATCCTAGCTGCCTGCTGGGAGCAGCCGGGGCTCCTGGCTGGCAGTAGCTACCCAGAGCTGGGGCCGGCTGCAGCCAGGAGGCTGCAAACAGCTGCTGCCTCCCCGGCCCCAATGTGTACCTAGGAAAATGGCCTCATGTGCCATGCTCTGCACACATGTCGGGGGTTGCCGACCCCTGGACTAGATGATCTTTGGTTTTTTCCAGAACTAACGTCTATGCTGAACCAGGGGTGGCAGCAGGAGGACCACCAGGATTTATTCCTTCATATACTACAGCAGGTGGCTGTACAGGCCTACTGGACTCTGTTCCTACCATGACATACTGGATACTTGCAGGGGAGTCTACAGAGCATCCTTGGCAAAGTCTTTGAAAAAATTATCAAGGCTCACATATGCGAGAGCCCGGCAGGACAAATTATGCTGAGGGGAAACCAGCACGGGTTCGTGGCAGGCAGATCGTGCCTGACCAATCTAGTCTCTTTTTATGACCAGGTTACGAAATGCCTGGACACAGGAGGAGGGGTGGATGTCGTATACTTAGACTTCAGGAAGGCCTTCGATACGGTATCCCACCCCATACTGGTGAACAAGTTAAGAGGCTGTGACTTGGATGACTACACAGTCCGGTGGGTGGCGAATTGGCTGGAGGGTCGCACCCAGAGAGTCATGGTGGATGGGTCGGCTTCGACCTGGAAGGGTGTGGGCAGTGGGGTCCCGCAGGGCTCGGTCCTTGGACCGATACTCTTTAATGTCTTCATCAG
>NW_005842404.1:1097734-1120538 GCF_000455745.1 Alligator sinensis | reverse complement strand
GCCTATGCAGGGGGTCAGACTCGATGATCTATTGAGGTCCCTTCCGGCCCTAACATCTATGAATCTATGAATCACTGCACCATACATTTATTACCCCATTCAGTGAAATACTTATGCATGCAGCCAGTTGGCATGTCCCTCAGAGCTACTATGCCAGAGCTACTATGTAGACATAGCCAGAGAGCAATTATACTCACATTCTCAAGATTTTCTTTATACCTATGAAGATTAGGAGCTTACTTTTTGTTTAATGAAAACTGGAATTATATTGTTATCTGATGACTCTAGGAGCTGGGGTACAATAGACAAAGACCTATTGTGCATATACATTAATACAGTCAGGGGCAGATGGGGTGGAGAGAGGGGATGGAGCGCAGTGATGCAGTTGCATTCCCCCCCCCCAATCTCTTCACTTTGATTCCTACTCCACACAAACCAACTGCCTGGGAAGAGCAGCAGCATTTCTACTCAAGCAGTAGATGGTGGAGAGGTGTTAATTAACTTCATGGTTCATTATAATCTCCTTGATTCCTGCTAATCTCCATCTAGTCCATAGATGTTAATGACCTTCTCAGTCTTTTTTAATGGTATTGATGTTCCATTAATCAAGCTATCCTTTCTTCTGCAGTTCTGCTATTAGCCATTCCTGGTAATAGTCTCTCTTCTATTTCACAGCCCAGCAGAATGTTTTGAGCTTTAGCTAAAAACCTTAACTCGTGTGAAAATTAGTAGCAATGAAATGTTGGTTGTAGCGTCAAGATGCTCAAGACAGCTATATTTTGTATTAATAAATCTGAATAAGAGATGTACACATAAGTATAATGGCTACAGGAGTAATAAAACAGTATATTTTGACTGTTTTGCCAGGTAGGTCTGTTTTTCAAACTTTATATAATCTAGCAAATTGGTGCACATTCTAATAAAGTTTTATTTTGTTTGCTTTGATCTTAAACTAAATAATATAGCTTTGGCCCTCTAGCATTTTAGTAAATCTTCTGCTTTACTGGAGGTAAAATGTATGTTGTGTTGATGCACTACACTACCTGCACCCCTGCCTGTTTTCAAAATGCTAGATCCATCCATGAATTCAGCTCTGCCTCTTGGACAAGATGATTGTAAATACGTGATATAGAACTACAGATAGGTAAGCAAGAAAATATATTGTCAGTGGGCTATATCTATAATGTAAGAAATTTGTCACAGTTAATTCCAGTTGCTTGGTCACATAGCACTTTAATCAGTTAATAGTTAACTTTTTCGTGCTCTAAGTGACTTCAATAGAAGCTAAAATTACAATTACCTGAAAAATAAGTGCAACAGCTTTTCCCTTACCAAAGATAGGAAAATAACCAGAGTTAAAAACCCAAATAAACCCCTTCTTGCCATAAATGCCAGCTGTTGTCATGTCTGTCTCATGCTGGGCTCTGCGATGCCCACCTACAAGCCCCACTTTTCCTGTACTTTCTCATCCCCTGGCTCTTGTATCAAGAAAATATATAGTGTAGTCATCCAAAATAAAGCTTTGCCCTTTATAGGCATACATTTGAAGTTAAAATAAATTGAGATTTTCTCCTCCTGAGCATCTAATGCCCAGTTATTCACCTGACTTCTTCCTTCAGCTTCTTCTCCCCATCTCATACACAAAGTAGAACTCATTAGTTAAGGCCTGGTCCAAAGCCCACTCAAGTCAGTGGGACTTTCTATTGATATTAGTGGACTTTTGATCTCTCCCTATCCTTTTGATGTCCTAGTAATATACGTTTTAAATAGGAGGGCCAGGGAAGAATGCCATTAAACTCCATTTGGCCAAGCACCTCCCTCGGCAGAGGGAGTAGAGCCATAGCAGCCCCATCCACTTCTGCTATCATCAGATGAGCAGTAGTGCACTCAGAAACAATAGTATCAAAGGCATCCAGTAGACCTACTAATATCAGCATGAACATCTGACCAGTTTTTGTCAGGAGGAGATGATCTGCCAATGTCACTAAACTTGTTCCTGTGCTGAATCCAGTCTGACAAGGCTCAATTAGATCTGAGGCATTTGGACCTGTCTTATTATAATCTTATAACCAATCTTGAAGCATCATCATTAGAATCAAATCATTGCAATGTTTATCTGACTGAGTGCCAACAAGGAAGGAGTTATTTGACAGAGATAATAGTGCATCTGCACTGAAGATTGTAAAATACATCTGGGTAGAAGGAGGCAACACCAGAGATAGCATAGCATGTCACTGTGCAGTTTTGATAGTACTCAGTCATCCTGCTCCTTCAGGTTTTAGGCAATGAGCAAAATCAAATAGAAACAACACCTAGAGCATTAACCAAATTTCCTTACATCAGGGGTCCCAGACAGTGGTACACGTACCCCTCGGGGTACATAAGGCATCTCTGGGGGGGGTATGTGGGAGAAATTGTGTAATGGCAGGTTTAATTTTCATTATAATAATAATTGGCATTTAAGAAGTTGAAATATAAAACATATGCTTGTAGGGGTAAGCAGGTAGCATGTAAATCTAGAAGGTTATGCGATAAGAAAAAGTTTGGGAACCTCTGGCTTACATCATTCTGTTAGTACACAGCTGCTACGATAACAGGTGCCTTAGAGACTTATTGCATAAATTAGACTACAATAGCAATATGGTGTACTGGATAGGACTTTGAGGCATGGGAACTTGGTTTGGTTCCTGATTCTAATCTGCCTGCTGTGTACTGTAGACAAGTCATGTCTCCTTTACCCCTCTGTATTGCCTACTTAGGGAATGGTCTGCTTTGCTCATTATTTGTACAGCGCCCATCACACTGGGGCTTCAGTCTTGATTGGAGCCTCTATGTATTACTATAATGGCAATAACAGTTGATTAGGGAGCAGCACAATTCATTCAGATAACAGAAAGTATTGACATAAACACATGCCTGACATATTCCAACCAGAAGAGGGCAGCAGCATGCATACCCACAAACCTTGTGCATAAACAAGTATCATCACAGCTGAAATGGAATATTGCCCCAAATCAGAAATTTGCTTAAAAAATGTTGGATGTATATAATCCTCACCCTTTCCAATTTTTCCAGTTTATACTTCTAAAGAGCACACCACTCTCAGGTCATTAAACCAAGATTAAGAAACTTCCTATTGATTAACCTACTCATAAACCTAATAATCAGCTGAAAAGAATCTAACAAGCCATTTCACCCACACAAGGGGGCATAGCATAACCCCTCACTGCACCTTGCTCACTAATGCTTACCTTAGAAATTACATGCTTACTTGGAAGGAACTGCTGAATTTTTATTATATGTATACATTTCTCTAAATTATATGCCATAGGCCAAACAGACAGGCTTACCCATTTCTACCAAAACCAGCTCCAAGGTAATTGGTACTTTTATGAAATGTAAATATTAGACTGTGAAAAACTCAGGGAAAAAAATCAAGACAATATTCCTGAGTCTTTAAGAACATAAGATATGTCAGACTGGGTCAGCCAATGGTCCACCTAGCCCAACAATCTCCAACAGAGGCAAGTAATAGATGCTTCAGAGCAGCAGTTCCCAAACTGTGGGTCACAACCCCAAATGGAGTCACAACATCAGTGGATGGGGTCATGGGGGTGGAGGGCTGTGGGTTGGGAGTGAGGGTCCATGCTGAGGAAATGGAGCCATAAATGGGGTTGTGCTGAAGAAAAGCGTGGGAAACACTGCTTTAGAGGGAGAGTACCTGAACAGGGCATGCCTAGATTAGTCCACCTCCCATCATACTTCCCCTGGAATCAACCAGCATTGGTTTAGGAATGTCGAAGATGCATGTCTAGCTATTTTATTTAATAGCTCCCAATGGACCTGTCTTCCATGTAGTTGTTTAATCTCTTTTTAAACCTGTCTATACTATCTGCCTCTACAACCTCCTATGACAACAAATTCAACAAGTTAACAACACACTGGGTGTGTCTACATGTGCAATTAATGCACATGAATAAACTCTGGAGCAATAAGCCCTGGAGTTTATTTATACACAGCATGCTAAGCCAGGTCGGAGCAGCCCCTGCTGGCAGGGGGCCAGGGAGTCAGCCTGACACCCCAGGGTTGCTCCCTTAAGCACAACATGCTGCAGAGCGGCTGGCTGTGGCATGAGGGTGCTTCAGCACAGGGCTAGCCAGCAGGCAGCCCCTGCACTGAAGCACCCTTATGCCCCAGCCAGCCAGGGCAGCATCTACATGTGAGCTGCTGTGGAGTATTTTACTCTGCAGCAGGGTAGTACTTGTATTTACTATCTTGTTGTATTTACTTTTTACAAGAACTATCCTGCTGTGGAGTAAATTAGTTGAATCCAGCCTAATAAAGGCACACATGCAGACTCATGACATTTGCCATGCCCCTAATTAGTTAACTGCACAGTAAATGTCTCAGATAGATGTACCCACTGTGCAAAAAAAAGTACTTCCTCTTCTTTGTTTTAAACCTGCCTCCTGCTAATTTCAATAGGTGCTTCTTAGCTTTTATATTCTGGGGACTGGTGAATAAGAGTTCCCTATTCACTTTAACCACAACTTCCATGATTTTATAGACTGCTACCATGTCCCGCTCAGCCTTCTTTCTCAACTGAAGTTCTAGCCTTTTCAATCTCTCCTGATACAGCAGCTTCTGTATACACCCAGTCATCTTTGTTAGTCTTCCCTCTACCTTTTCTAATTGTACTACATTCTTTTTGGTATGTGGAGACCAGAACTGCATGCAGTATTTAGTATTTCGGTTGCTACTGCACAGTGAGCTGATGTTTTTAGATAACTATCTACAGTGACTCCAAGATCTCTTTCCTGACTTGTAGTGGCTAGTTCAGAACCCAGTATTGTATACATATAGTTGAGTTGAGATTGTTTTTCTTCACATGCATTTCTTTGTACTTGAAGTTCTTCTGCCACTCTTTTGCTCACTCACCTAGCTTTCTGAAATATTTCTGCAACTCTTAACCATCAGCTTGGGATTTGCTTACCCAAAATAATTGAGTCTGTTCTGCAAATTTTACAATTTCACTATGCACTCCTTTTCCCAGGTCTGTATTCCAGGTTTCTGGGGTTGACAATGTATTTGCTACAGAGCAATAAGAAATATATCCAGAAGCTAAACCACTCCTTTCTTATTTCTCTTAGCAATAAACAGGAAATAAATTATAGAGCAATATTAGAAATGATTTTGCTTTTCTAGCTGAGTCAGAGCAATGACTAGAAGACAGGTTTGAAAGAGGATGATGGCCAAATTCATAGCTGGAAAAAAATCAGTATTTAAACAACTCTGATCCTGACTTATTTATTGTTCCCATTTTTCAGGGACTAAACTTTTGAACCTTGTACCTTACTAATAAGAGTGTTTTTATTGACTACCTATTATAGTTTCACCAATGTGACAGCTCATGTGAGTCATGCAAGAAGGATTTCACCCATATTAGAGAATCTGGGGTATTGCACTGAGAATACCAAACATTGGAAGCCTCTTGCTTTTATCTAGACTTAATTATTCTGACAACACATTAAAAAAATCAGTTGAATACCTGCCCTGATTACAGAAAAAACCCACAACCAAACAGGAATAAGAGTCTTTTCTTTCATTTTCTTTCATTTGATATCAAATTCACCCAAGGCACCTTGTCTGCCTATATCCTTAGACCAACACGGCTACAACCTAAACCCCTGTTTTCTTTCTTCTACATTTTACATCTGAGACACAAAATACAGAAAATTAATTCTGATTTCTCATGAGATTAGCAGAATGCATGCAGATACCAATATGGACTAGGTACGAGAATTTGTTTGAACCCTGGAAATCTGATTCTCACTTCACGCTTCTTAGACCATGCAACCTTATTGACATTAGTAGTCTTCCCTCTCCTGATTTACCCCAATGTAAACTAGTTAAGAATCAGGCCCTATAATTTCATGGGTTCCTTTTTTGTTATGATTTCCTATAACTCAAAAGAGGATTATCAATGCTTGGGCAAAAGGATTTACCAGTAAGACTGAAAGAGAAGAAATTTTTTAGATATTTTGCACAAGATGATGCAAAAAGATCTAGCAGTTGCCTGGAGTAAGGTATACAAGAGAAAAAGGAAACAAGAGCACATCACGGGTGACACTGGTGTTAAGGGCACAGATAGTGGGAAGGACTGTGGAATTGCCTACTGTAATGGAGAAAATGGGAAGGGAAAATTTAAAAGGCTAGTATGAAAATGAAGGTCCAGTATACTATCACTTAAACGTGTTATACATCCTGTTTTGGAGGTCTATATTCTGCATCTGTAAAACACTGATTTAAATTAGTGTGTCTTTTCTTTTTCTAATTACTGTAATCCTAGGTGTCTCTATTGCATTTCATAGGGCCAATGTTGGCTCCCTCTTGTGGCTATGTGTACCTATACAAAACCTAGCAATTTTCAACCAAAACCACTGTCATCAAGCTGACATTTCTGCCCAGCCTCATTCATGAAGCCTGTTGATATAAATCCTCCCAGAGTTATGTGGTGTTGTTTTTTTCTGTATATGTGAGACGGAAGTTTTGATTCTGATCTCTAAATTGAGAGATACTGCATACTTGAAAATGAAGGTATATCTAATCCAAAATATTAACAAAAACTCCAGGTTAGAAAATCAGGTCCATTGCATAAAGGTTAATGAACTTAAAATTCATCTAAACGTATCCCAGGCAAACTTTATTCGAATTTGCAAGCCATAAGCCAAACCTGTTCTTGGATACACTGTTGTTGATCTGGAGTGACAGAGAAGGATTTGGTTTTCATAGAAGTGCAAAAACCTGACCAGTGAAACACAGCAATTGTTTACCAGAACACCAAACACTATTCATCAGTGTAGAGCCCAAAATGTAAAATACCATCCTCACCTGAAACATGCAGAGTAATTTCAGGTTGGTAGAAAAGTGCCCAAATTGGAATTCATCTAGGATACTATATGTAAAGTTCCTGGTCTTGAGAAAGATGCCATGGGCACTTTAACATCCACAACTGGTTGGGGCTTAAGATTTTTGCCTTATCCTAAAATTGCCTCCTCTGGGAGGTTCAACGTCCTTTGTTCCATATTGATGTAGTACTTCAGTACCGCTTAGAGGAACGTGCCCCCTACTGAATCACCAGAATCACTTCCTTCAGCACCTTGGGTTTTGTTGTTGTTTGTTTGATTTCTGGAAGAAAGGGTTAATGATTTCCTATCCAAATTCTGAGGTAGCCTGACCCTGTTTAATTTATGAGATCTGGTAAATCACACCTTGAAGTGAAACAGCTGTACATAGCAATGCAATGAAGAATAAAATCAGCCAGGTTGAAAAAAAGGGTTAGTCATTTAAATTACCATATTAAAGTACAATGAGTAATCATTTGGCCTTCCAGGGATCATGCCTCTGTGGCCAACTTATCCTGATCTAAATCTAATTTGGCTTGATCAGTTTCAGTTTGAGGGTGGGTGGTTTTCCTACTTAGTCCAAAACACCTTCTATGGTGAATCATAACTTGCCCCATTCTATAGTTTGGCTTTATTTTTATACGATAATATAGCATCTTGCATAAGCCTTATTATTTGGGTTGGCTGCTCTGATCCTGGGTCTCTTCCCTGAGGCATCCTCAGCCTGTACCCTGTATCCTTCCTCCTCAAAAATATAGTGGCAACTCCTTTACATTCATGTCATTTACAAGTCAACTGCCTCTGTGTCATCAGAAACTAGTAAGCCCTTTTCAAGGATAACCAATATCTGCTAACAAATATTGCCAGCTTTTTTCATACCAAGAGTAAATGTCTCTATTCCAGTTTATTTATTTGTTTAGTTAGTTAATTAGTTCATTTGTTATTAGATTTCTATGCTGCCTTTCCCAACATAGGTTCTCAGGTGGCTTACAATAAGAGAACAAAATAACTTATAAAAGCAAGTAGAGTATTAGATTTAAAAAAAACCCTCTAAACAATATACAAATTTAACCTTGCTTGCTAAATTTCTGCCAAAATAGAAATGTCTTGCAGCACTTCCAGAAGATGTACAAGCTTGTGCTCTGATGGGCTTCAAGGGGGACGGATGTCCAGAGCTGAGGAACAGCTCAGGAGTCTCAAGAGACTCTTGCCACTCATGTTTTTTCCTAACATATCTCTCTTCCCTGCTGCCCAAAGGAATGAAAAATCCAAACCTTCACCAGTGATCAGCAGTGATCATATTACTGCCAGGTCACTAGGTCCCTAACACACCTTTTTCTCTCAAATGGGCCATCAAAGAGCCAAAAATGCAGCATCTGAGTGTTAGACAAGGATTTCGGAGCTGGCTACAAAGACGTTCAAAGCAACATATTCACACCTAAAGCTTTTAATCATAACACCCCAAAACTCTTCTAAACACTACTCCTGCAAGGTACTAATCCTTCCCACTCTGCCACCTTACGTTCCAAAACTCAGGTCCTTGCTCATTTGTAAGTCACCGTTCTACAAGGAAAACAGAGGGATTCTCTATTCCCCAGTGTATTCCTATCTCAGACTTGTGGATGCTGAAATGTGGTGCGACCAACAATACAGGTAGTCAGGAAAGGTAACATTCAATTCCACACCAAGGCTTTGCACCCACGACCACATTGCAATGAACATAGGAAAAGCCAGAAGATTTACCAGCAAAATTCTCTTCCTATTTTTCACACCCAGAATTGCAAAAAAAGTAACTGTTAAGGAACTTTCTTTTCTTTTCTTTTTTGCCAGAATATAAAGAATTGCTGTAGCTTGAAAAGACATAGATAGAACCATATGATCTTCTCTCAGCCCTTAAATGTTAGCACATAATATTCTTTGCGAATCAAATGCAGAGTAAATGGCATTTTAATGCACCTGTCAGCATTTTTCTTTAGGGGAAAAAAAGGGTTTGTTTTTTGGATTTTCTTTTTTTTTGAAGCATGACTAGGAAACAATTCATTGTTAATAAGCAATCATGTTAGTTTGAAAAGATCCAGCTTGAAATAACTTTACATTTTTAAGGGGGGAAGGGAATGCTGTGTATGAGCAATTTAATGGTGCAACATTTTGTTTAGGGGTCCTGGGTAGCTCTCGATTTCTTTACTCATATGCTTCTAATTAAATCTTAATTGTGCCATTCCCTCTGAAATAAAAGAAAAGCTGTTAGACTTGATACCTTTTATGGCAGGGATGCAAGATGATCCCTGTGAAATGACTAATGTATAGAAAAAGAAGAACTGTATGCAAAAAGACTCTTAAATGTAAGCAGGATTAAAATACAGCACAAACATTAAAAATCGCATAATAGTCAAATTACAGTGAGTAACTTCTTGATCAATGTATGTGATTTTAAAGATACATAGTTATTATAAATATAAAAGTATAGACTTGACATGGATGGTTATCCATACTCAGAAATCTATAATAGGCCAAATTCTGCTCTCACATTACACAGGTGTCAATGCAGGCTAACTTCATTTTTATCCATATATATCTACCATACATATTTAGCCAACCAAAATAAATGGTTATCTTTTTCTTCTTTCATAATTAATTCAATTAAGATTCTTTTCTCATATCCATAGAAACCCATTGAACTTCACTGGGGTTGTTTAGCTATACAGGCCTGATCAAAAAGGCCATTTAAGCAAATGGAAGGACTCCCATTGATGTCAATGGACTTTGAAACAGGTTTCCAGTGAGTGGAGAATTTCATTCCCTATTTGATATTCTTCCCCATGTAACTTGAATAAAAATGGATGTATTGCATCTTTCAGAGGTGTAACAAGTAGATTCCACGCCCAAAGCAGTAGAGCAAGCAGTGGCAGTAGGACCAACAGCAGCTGTGGCACGCCCCCTCAAAATCTGTGCCTGGGGTTAGTGCCCTGGTCAGACACACTTATCAGTAGTTATGCTACTGGCATTTTACAGACTGTACAATCCCCATTTCTTTTTTTCTTTTCTTTTTTCTTTAATACTCAAGGACTGGCTAGTCTTCAGAAACACAGAAGACTTTCCCTTTACTATCATCCCATTGATGACATAGGATGGATATTAAAGTAAAATCTGGTCCTTCACTTGTAAAGGCAATGACAGGGATGAGACCATTGGAGGACAAAAAATAAATAATTTCTTCCCATCTTTAAGCTACTGACTTGTACAAATCCAGATCACATTCTTCATATAAGTTGTTGCACTGAAGCAAATTGGGCTCTTATCTCTCTCCCAATTCCATTTACACTGCTGTAATTAGAATAGCTTACATACAGAACCAGGGCCAGATTAACCCTTTAGTGGGCCCTAGGCAAACAAATTTGTGGGCCCCTACTTAATACTGTATATTTATATTACTTTTTCACTCAATAGTTATGATATGTAAAATAAGCACCACCGGACCCCCTTTTCACTTAGGGCCGTAGGCATGTGCCTAGTTTGCCTATGCATTAATCTGGTCCTGTACACAGTGGAGGCAAATGGGCTGTCCATGAATAAAAGCGAAGAATTTAGCCTATGTTTCCAGTTTGCTAATTATTTCTTTAGAGGTGTATCTTCTTCTCAGTCCTCTAACATAGAAGCTTCAAACTCTTTGCTTTCATTCTCTCTGAGGATTTATTAATGCTATTTCAAGAACACAAAGTGGTTTGTTTGCTAACATGGCTCCTTACAAAAAAAGTTTTCTACCTCTCCATGACTAACAGAAGTTCTTCCCTAACAAGGTAAACAGTGACAGAAGAGAGCATCCCTAAAGCATGGTTGGTCATTTAATAATGACCTACTCAAAGCCTAAGGATCAATTGGTTTTGTAGTTTGACACTGTAGGAAAGAACTCCACTCTTACAGCATAAAACTTCAGGCCTCCAATACAGTCTCAAATTATTAAAATAGCTGCTTCTCAAAGGATCTAAGATCTATCAAAAGAATTACAGAACCAAGTGGGGATTACATGAGGGAGTGGGAAGAGAGGATTTTGTGGTAGCGTTATATTTCCACATTTTCATGGTGTAAACTTGAATGAGTCATTTCACCTCAGTGTAGACCATTTATATCATTACCTATAAACTTGAATCATTAATTCTTCTAATTCATCAGAGTATTGCAGCTTGGTTGAGTAATGTTTATTCTATGCATTTAGATACTTGGAGGAAAATAGTAGTATTGACATTCTTTACTAACCTTGTTCTATTGTTCACCCCAAAGGTCCAAACCTGTTTATTTTGTTCATATAAGTCATTCTCTTGAGTCCAGTGGGACTGCTTTCAGGAGTTAAAGTGAATGGACCAGTGGGACATAAATATGATATTGTCTATCAGATGACTTTATGTCTGTCTGAGCCCAAAGTTGTTTCCTACAAATGATAAATGGTTACAGCTCCTGGTGAAAAGTTAAGAACAGTTGTTGTAGCAGCATGTTTGACTAAGCCCCGATTTGCTGTTTGTCAAAGTCTTAAGCTCACTATATCCCAGTAAAGTTCCCAAAAAAGTCATTAGGTAACACAACTAATAAAGCAAAGTTGTGTTTCCTACAGGGACAGAACTGTGAGCACTTTGGAGTTTTTTGTTTTTGCGGTTTTGGGGGGGTTTCAGTAGGGGTTGGTAATTCTCATTTCCTTTACTTTAGAGATTCTTTTTTTCAACAAAAAGAATGTTATGCCACATCCTGAAAAAGCGAATCATACCCACCAGTAAATCCTTAATTACAAATCTTTGTTTAATTTTTTCTGTGCAGTGATGAATTATAAAAAGATGATCAAATGATTCAGATGACCCAAATTACTTTAAATTCCATTAAAGTTAATGGGCCCAGTCCTGAAAACTTTTACTCTATAGGAATAATCCTTACTTACATTAAAAATCCCATTGACTAGTTCCATGTGCCTATTCTTGCCAGCCAATAGGGTGATTCAGGATCTAACCAAATGGGAGTTTTGCCTTCAGTAATCATCAGTTGTGCCATTCTAATGGAAAATCACATCTGATTGTGAGGACATTACTCTGCTTAAAAGGTCATATCTTCTGATTTACAAGATATTCACTGATTCATACAGTATTTAACGGTTAAAGAGTGTTCATTAAAAATAGATATGAAGTTTTTTGTCATAGCAAGCGACAAAATAAAACATATTTGATTTGAAGTTATTGGGTTCTATTCTTGTTTTCACATCATATTAGTGTTACACCTAAGAGTGTGAATGTGCTGTATAAACCTACCTAAAAATAATAAAACTGAAGGATCCAGTAATCGTTGGAGATGCTGAGAATTTCACATTGCATTTTGAGCTCTTTCACCACTCATTAAAGTCCATGGAATTGGAAAACACTTAACTCACAAGATCAGGCTTCCATTTAACCAAATGATTTACATTTGATTAAATGACTGTTTCCTGTGTTTTCCATCACTTCTCCTTGGTGCACAGAGGTTTGATATGTGCAAACGTCTGGTTAGGATCTTCCTAGCTGCCCTGCTTCATTTCCACATTGAATTTCTACCAATCCCAGCTGCTACCTGTCCCAACCCCAGATTCCCTAATACAGTGGTTCCCAAACTCTTGACAGATTGCGCACCACCCATTTAAAATGATACAACCTTAAGTACCACCAGCAATTTTTTTTCAGTTCAACCGTAAGTACCACCAGCAAATTTTTGTCGTATAAAATAATTATAATAAATCTGCTAAGTACCACTGGTGGTATCCCTACCACAGCTTGGGAGTGCTGCCCTAATACTTGTATTGAGTTCAAAGAGGTGTTTTGACTGGCAATCAGGCCCAACCCCCCCCCCCCCCCCCCCCCATCACCCATTGATCTGATTCCCAGCCAAATCTGTGGAGTTCATAAAATGTCCAGTCCTTTTGTCCATGCTGCACATTTGATCTTGCCCTGCCACAAAACCCAAACTCTTTGCTGAAGGGATTTGCTGCCCTTAGGCATCTTGGTGGCAACTCCTGCCTGAAAATAAATTTAAAAAAAAGATACCCGGGTTTATGGTTTATTTCCTCAAACGGATGGAAGAAGGAGCTGCAGCCAGCTTCTCATGGAAGCTGGGAAATGTGAAGAACAACGAGCCCCATCCACCATTGTGAGCTGCAAGTCGGGAGCTGCCTGCCATTCGCCCGCCCGAGCCCTGCCTTGCTCGCCAGCCTTGAGCGAGGGGCTGGGCTGGGCTGGGCTGTGGGGAGCGGGAGTACGTCCTTGGGAGTGGGGAAGCGCGGAGGGAAGGCGATGTGCCCGTGTAGGCGGAGGCAGGGCGGAAAGCAACAGCAGGTGCCGGCACAGCAGAGGAGGGGGCCGGGGGCCCGGCCAGGCCGAGGCCACGGAGGCGGGACGTCCCCGGTGTCTCTCGGCCTTTCCCGGAGTGTCTGAGCCGGCGGCGAGGAGGGCTGTCCCCAGCGCCTGGGCGGCTGCACGTGCAGCTGGGACAGGGGCAGGGGCTCTGCATGCCCCCGGCTCTGCTGCGAGGACACCGAGGCAGTGTGGGGCTGCCCCTAAACCCTCCGTGCCAAGGCTGCAGCGGCACGGGTGTGCCTCCCCCAGCCACGCACGGCCCGGCCAGGGGCAGGGGAAAGGCGGAAGGGCCCGGGCGGAGGTGACAGACGTGCAGGAGCGCTGGCCTGGGCCCCCCAGCCAAGCCCTCCTGGCTTCTCCCTCCCTGCCCTCCTCTGCAAAGCGGGTCGCTGGGGATCACACCGCCGCTCCGGGCGCGGGCAGGGAGCCCTGCCTGTCTGCGGCTGGGGCCGCCGGGAAGCAAGGCTGGGGCTTGGGGACAAGGGTTTGGGGACAAGTGTTGGTGCCCCCCCCCCGCCGAGCCCCGGAGCCGCGCGCTGTTTACATGTCAGTCTGCCGAGCCCGGACCAGCGCGGGGACTCGGCTTTTTGTTATGTTCGCCGAGCAGATATTAATTAAAAGAAATACATGATTAAAAAGTAATGAGTTGAATAAAAATTATCTCCGCTCATTTTCTGATTATGTTAATTGTTAAAAACCCTTCAATCACGCTGTTGCAGTCAATGGGTTTTAATGTGAAATTAGTGGGCTCTTGATAACTTACAGTCCAGAATAATCCTGGAGGTTTAGTCATCATTCCTAATAACGAGCGTGGCGCGAGCAACGGAGGTTTTACATGATTTTTGCTGCATTCAGCCCTTCCCCCCATAAAAGAGCCTGCTCTTGTGCTACACAACTTCTCTTTTGCACGCGCAGGGCTACTTTGTTCATCAAGCTGCCAGTTGCAATGTGTGCCTGGGGGACGTATACAGCCCGGGCAGCTGGCCTGGTATATGTTCTCTAGGTGTATGTATAGGGCGTGTGCATTATAGTTGTATGCATTATAGGCGAAAATCTGACATAACTGTGGACAAACGCTGCAATGGGGCTTGGATTTCTGATGGTATTTGTCTATCCAACTCGTTGCCAGCCTTGTGTCTCTTTCTAGGACGTCCTCTTCTTCCTCCTCCTCTTCTTCCTCCTCGTCTTCCTTCTCTTCTTTCGTCCCCTCCTCTTCTTCCTCTTCTTCCTTCTCTTCTTCCTCATATTACTATTACTAATCACACTAGTATTGCAACTAGTTAGTGTTATTATTGTTGTAACAAATAACAGCTATTACTGTGATAATTCTTATTGTTCCAACAATAATAGTAACACTAACAATAATAGTTACTATCATCATCATCATTTGCCCGTGCAAGATATTTCAAATCGCTGGGCAAGAAGAACTGCATAAAATGCTGCTGAAGTGACACGAAGGAGCGTTTGTTGCAGGCGTCTCTAGGCGAAGTCAGCTACATTTAAAGAGCTTCCCCGCTGTGGCGAAGGCGACTGGTGGTAGCAGGGCGCGGAAATGCAGAGCTCGCTCGCCGGGGCCATGACTTCAGCCCTGGGAAGCCCGGGGCCCCGGGGCCGGCGGGACGGCGCTCTGCTGCCGCGCTGCTGGGCCAGGCACTCTTTTCAGAGCAGCTTCATTTGTGCGCGGATAATTACATGTATCATTTTCTATTTGTCGACTGGGAGAATTTGCCTGAGGTGGGAGATCTACTAGCAACCACTTAACTCTGTTGATGCATTTCCAAGCATTCCCTTAATGCAAACTCTCAGATACAAGGGGGGGCGGGGGGACCGCGGAAATAATCTTGGGAAATTATCCTTACAGCCGGGACAGGGTGTTTCTATGATACTCTGGCCGCAAATTTGCCCGAGAGATGGCAGGTGCCCTGGGCAGCATGTGCGAGACAGGGGAAAGCAGCCCTGGGCGCACCTGCGGGGCCCGCTGCCAGCGGGGGAGACTTGCTGGCTGCGCGGGTGGGATGGGATGAGTCGGTGCGTGGCCCGGCTGCCCCGGAGCAGAGTGCCCAGCGCTGTCACGGGAGGGAGAGCTAATTGCTGGTGACAGATAAGAAAAGCCGATTCCGCAGGACCCGGCTGGGAGCGGCGGAGGGAAGGATGCCTTCACTGCCAGCCCAACCCCGCGGCCAAAGTCAAGGGGGTGAATAGGGCCTGCAGGACCCGTGCCTTTGCGACCCTTACTCCCCAGCACGTGGAGCCTCCAAGGCCACTGTCCTCGGGAAACTTTACCTCCGGACCAACTGGTTGATCAAAGGCTTTGTGTGTGTGTATGTGGGGGAAGGATCTTGCACTTGACCGCGGCTCTCCCGTCCCTCCCTCCCAGGAGTTTCTCCTGAGAAAGCAACCCAGGATCGGGCCCCCCGGCTGGGATGCTGCAAACAGGCGTTGCTGGGGGACAGATCCCCGCAGCATAAGAAGACCTCGATGCCTTTTGCCGGGGGTGGCCTCCAGCCTCCTCCCCGCCCTAGATCACACACTCCCCGCAGCGGCCGGGCCGGGCCGGGCCGGGCCGGGCCAGGGGGGGCGAGCTGGAGTGAAGGGCCGGCGTCCTCATGTGCTCTTGTGTTTCTGGCGCCTTGAAAAAGAGCAGTTTGGTGCCGTCTTCCACCAGCCCCGATCCAGCGCAGCCACCCGCGGGGGTCTCTACAGGGCGAGAAAAGCGCTGCATGTAACCCGCCTCCCCCACCGCCCTTCCACCAGCTCCCCCCAGGTTCATTTCCCTATTTGCACCCGCGCCGAGCTGAAGATCATTTTAATAAATAACAATGAAAGGGGAGCGCATCTAGAGGGCTTGTCAGCAACATTTAAAAGCCAATAGAGTTTATAATTCTACTCTATCATTTCTTATTGATTAGAGTAATCAAGATAAAAAGCTAGCCGGGCTCCGAGAAGTTCAGCGGCATATCATTAAAGATAAGAGTCAGTTAATTCTGGAGCAGGGGTAATGGGGCCTGCGCTGAAGAGTTCATTTGCATGAGATGCTGAGCCCGGTAACAAGAGGACAAAAATCACTAATTAGGCTTGCAAAGTGTCTCCAGTTCTTCAAGCACCCTTTGGAGATGAGGGATGATGCAAAGATCGCACTTTTATGTAAATCCGGGGCAGGACACCACGCTGGAAAGGTTGCTTCTGAGCAGCGATGATTTGAAGAAGACTGACAGCCCCCCCAGGGGCAGCTGCCGGGCAAGGGCAGAGCCCTGGGCACGGGCCGTCTCGCCCAAAGGCTCGAGAGAGCTTTTCTCGGGGCTCCACGTGGGCAGGGATCGAGCTCCTGCGCTGCCCGGGCTGGCGCCTGCCCCCGCCCCAAGTTTGTGTGTCAATTACCAGGCGGGCGAAGCGGCCGCGATGCTCTCCGGAGAGAGCGGCAGCAGCTCCCGCGGGCTGTGCCGGGCTGGAGGCGCTCCGAGAGCCCTTGGAGTTTCTAAACCCTGGTGCTTTCCTTCCCTGCCCTGAGCCCAAGTACTGCTCCGGCCGGCCTGATCCCAGGGCAGCGGGGAAGAATTTCAGTCGGATCCATTTAAAATATCTATTTTTAAAGTGTCTCTGAGTTTTAAATGGGGGGGGGGGGGCTAAAATAAATTAATTAAAGCAGAACAGCAGCAGCAATAAAACAAGGGCATTTTTTTTTTAAAGACACCTCCAGGAAAAATAAAAAGAAAAGAAAATTCAACTAACCCAGTCCCCTGGTCTGCTGCCAACAGTCAGCTCCTGAAAATCAGCCCCAAGGGAGTCTAGCCAGAATAGTTTCGACTAGATCCTGAACAGATCGGCCCCGGTGTAAAACACACCGCCCGCTGGTAGGATATAGTAGGAGATTTTGCTACTAGGCAGTCCCGGGAAGTCAGTAGGGAGCGGGTCCGGCGGACTCGGAGCCTTTGTGGAGGGAGAAGTCCGGGGCTAACAACTTGCTACGTTTCCCCTCTTGTTTTGCAGAGAGGCGCTTGCCCCTCCGTGCGCCCTGCAAGACCATCCAGCACGCACAAATATTGACGATCAGTATCAGGAAACCTACAAAAAAAATTGGCAGTGAAGGGTGCTTCACTTGGGGATCTGAAGTGTGTTTTGTTCGGGGGGAGCAGTGGGAGAAGGGGAGGTGCGTTGCTTTTGCTTGAAATGTTCCGGTTTGATGAGGGAAAGCAGGCGGGCAGGTTTCGCATTCACCCTCCCGAGATCATTGTGCTCGGGAAGCGAGCGGGATCCGTCTGCCTCGCCGGGGCTGCCGGCTCTGTCCGCGGGAAGGATGCGGCTGCAGGCAGATCCCCGCGCCCCGGCCCCGACACCGCAGGGAGAGAAGGGAAGGAAAGATTTCCTTCCATCGCGAGCTGAAGGGGTTCTCCTGACGTCCCCGCCGATCGTGTGAAAGAGAGAAGGAAAACCATCCAAAAGCAGCAGTCGTCACAAAATAAAACTTCTGGGGCTCCCATACTGTTGTCCCCCCCCCCCCCCCACACACACTTGCAATCTTTTTCTTTTTACTATTTAGATGCATTTAATTGGCCTTCGTTTCCATCAAACGAACTCTTGCCAGCATCTATTTAAAAAAATAAATAAACTGCTGGAAATAAATGTGCCCATCATCATCATCAATGACGATACTATTAATGATTCATCATCGTCATCATTAAGAGTATTATTATTATTGTGGTTATCATCATAATCATTATTCTTACTATTATTAGCATTATTGGTAGTACTATTACTACACTACTATTACTACTACTACTATGACCATGGCTATCACTACTACTATTATTGCTATTGCTGCTATTGCCACTACTATTCTTGTTATTATTATTTTCCTGCTGGAGTTTGGCTGAAAACTATGACTCTATTCCGGGGGTTCAAAGGAAATCAATAACCCGGGTCATGTGCAAGCCCGGACCGGAAGCCAGGCAGGGAGATCATTTTAGCGGGGAGCCCCGCAGGCGGCTCACAGCCCTGATGTTCAGGGCTAGGAAGTGGGGGACTTGTCTAAAAGCAGCAGTGATTCCCGCGGGCTGCTGCGGGCTGGGCTCGGCGGCGGCAGAGAGGGCTCCTGGCCTTACTTGGGTTCATTCTAGGTGTCAGCGTGGGAAGCGGCAGTGCCTGCGGGGACTATCCGCTGCCTCGCTGTCCCTGCATAGCTCCTCTCTGTCCCCTGCCCCTCGCCTCCCAGATGTACTGGGCGGGTTTCTTCCGACAGAGCTCGGAGCAGGTTGGGCAGGGCAGGGCAGGGCAGGGCGGGTAGGGCAGCACCCATCTCCCTCGTGCTCCCTTGCACACACGTGCGTCCCCCCAAGCACACACACACCTCTTTAGCACGCGGCACACAGCACCTCACGCCCGTGTGTCTCTCTCCACACATGTCTTACACGCCCCTCCTCAGACCCTTGGTCACACGCGCATATTTCCCTTACACACACACACACACCCGCTCTCGCTCCCCGCCCCACGTCTGAAGCAGGTGCAGACCCCCAGGCCCCCCAGCGCTCCGCGCACACGCACCCCCTCTCCCACAAAGCCCTGCACACGGCGCACACGTCTGCTCACACGCAAGTGTGCTCCCTAGAGCACAAACATCGCCCTCTCCCTGGTGCCCCCAACACACGGTCATAATAACACACACGCAACCACACGTACCCACACACCCCTGCACCTTCTCTAGTACGCATAACGCATCCCACGCCGATACACACAAACATACCGACACACACGAACCAATACATCCAAACGCCAATGCACACCAACCTACCCAGAAAGCACACGTTTCCGACATACACCCCCCCGTGAAACATATATGCCCCTAACATACTCATACACGCATGCAACACCCCCCCAGAACACACATGCCCCTAACATACGCCAATACACACAAGCACACACCACGTATTCCAAAACATATATGACCCCGACATACACCAACACACATACACAACACGCAGAACACATATGAACACATCCCAGAACACATATGCCTCTAATATATCCATCCTCTACCCCAATCCATACACACCGCCCCCCAGAACACATCTGCTCCCAGCCTCCACCAATACACATACAGCACACATACGCACAGCACCCCCCAGAACACACATGTCCCTCAACATACATGAATGCGCGCATACACACACACACACACACACACACACACACACACACACACACGGTTCCTTGCATGCGGAGGAATGAATAAGGAAGCTACAAAGTTGCACATTGCTTCTGCCTCGTCTCCCCATCCCCGGCTCTTAGGACTTTTTGTCTAGATATGTGGCTGAGAGCTCCTTTCCCCCTTGTTCTTCCCATACAGAATAAAGTCAGTCTGTATTTAATGGTTATGGCGGATGTGAGGAGGATTTGGCAAATGAAGAGGCCTTTTGCTCTAAAATATTGCTCCTTACGTCGTGTGAGTCTACCAACCCACCACGACCCCATATTCTTCTCCGGGTGTCTGACTCGAATGACAAACGAGCTGATTTTTTCAGTACATCGCTGGGAAATGTAGTGAGTGATAATAGAGATTTCTCTTTCATTTTTTACGCTTGACTTGGTTATTGTTGCTTTTCTTTTCCCGTGATTCCTTCTGAGGATTAGCTCTGACTTCCCCACTATTGGCGGTCAAAGTGGCCCAAACTCTGGATGACAATTGATGGGGATCAAGGGATTGCCCATTCTGTGCCTGTAAGAACTGATTTGTGCCAGAGAAACTCATCAAGTATAGGCGAAGAATAAAAAGCATTCGGGGGTAAATGTATTCATTGAGAAGGGTTCTCCCAAATTGCTTCTAAGTTTTCTTAATGAAAAGTAACGCTTGCAGCAATCAACGGCTTTTTGACGGATTACAAACCTTGATAGAACCATGGAGCTGAATTTAAAAGTGCCCCAGCCTTAGCATGGGGGCACCTTCCTCACAAAAGTATAGGAACGAGGGTCAGTCCGGAAAATACAAAGCTGAGGTTTGATGCATGTAGGAGTAATGAAAGGTGCATTAATTTATTAACACGGTGCACACAGGAAAAGTGAAAGAACAGGCCAGTGTAAGAAGAATCATTAACTCCCTACCCCAGGCACCCACCCAAAGCTTGCCATTTACATCAAAATAGTTATTGTATCTCTAGACAGAAAAAAAATCTTGCAGCAGCAAAATTCCATGTAAAAAAAAAGCTGTAAGACAGCAGGCGAGAAAGAAGGGAGAGAAGGAAGGCAGAAAGGAAGGGAGGAAGAAAAGAAGAAAGAAAAGAGACGGCTTAGTAGAGATATCGAGCAAGAAAGGAAGAAAAAAAATAAGGGGGAAGAAAGCTAGCCATCTGGGCAGGGATTTGGAGGCTGCGAGTGAAGCCGTGGTAGTTGCTGGGAAGGTTCATTAAAAGCTGAGCATTAGGGGGGAGAGGGAGGCGAGTTGACTTTGTCCCGGATAAGGACCGAGCTTCACAAGGAGACACTGACTCCCCCTCCCTCCCCCCTCCCCTCCCCGGCCCGGCGTCCCACCGCGCTCCTTCTCGGCCACGGCCTGCACGGAGAGGTGCCCGGCTGAGGATCCGGCCCCATGTTTGCCGGCACCCTTCTTTGAGAGGGACCCAAGTTCCCCCCCCCCTTTTTTTTTTAAGGATCTTCTGGCTCCACAGCCCTGAGAGCCAAGTGCCACCAGCGGCGGGGGTGGGGGGCGAGTCTCTTAAACGCCCCAGACCTGAGGACGCCCACGCTGGCGAGGCAGGGCGGGCTGAGCGGTCCGCGCCGGGTCTGTCTCTTCCCGCGCGGGGGCTCGGAGGCGCAAGCAGGCGGGCAGGTCCCCGCGCGGGGGCTCGCACGCAGGAGCCTTTCCCGGGCACTTGGTGACACAGACGATGTTTTGTCATTATTCCGCACGGATCACACTAATCAAACTTGTCAGAGAAAGGACTCGACTTTTTTTTTTTAGGTTTTTTTTCCTTCGCCGCCCCCAACCCCTGCTATGTATTCTCCTTCCTCGGCTCACGTCAACTTTAGCTTTTCTCTCCTGAAAGTCCCAGGCGAAAGTCCTCCTCTCTGGCCCCTGTATTCTGGCTGCGGCAGACCTTTCCCCCCACCCCCGAAGGAAGCGTGGCTGGGGCTGTTTAAAGCTCGATTTTGTTCATTAGTCCAATCATTAGGGACTCGCGAAAGCGGCTCTGGGGGCACGGGAGAAAGCGCCAGGGAGATTATATTCCCAGAGGAACGAAACATACCAGCGACCTGAGGCGGCTTTGTCCATCCGGGCCATTTTTATTTATTTGTTTATTTATTTTTAATGCTTTAGTCTCAAGTTATGTGAAGGTTTGGGGTTTTTTGGGTTGCTTTGCTTCGTCTCTAATATTTTTACTTCTTTAAAAAAACAACCCAACCCAGTCGAAGTATACAATGGATCGGGAAGGAAGGATGTTTTCTTTCTTAAAACCCCAACGCCTGGAATATTAACTTTATTCCCCCTCGCATCTTGTCAATGCTATCATGGCTTTGATGGGAGGGTCTTCAAGGTGGCACATTTCTGAACTTAACCCCTTTTCAAACTAACTCTCTACCTCCTTGTTAGTGCCCAGCTCTGAACTTCTGAAGAGTATTTTTGTGTGAGTCAGGGTTCATTCACTCGGGCTCTTTTGTAGGACTTTCTTCCTTTCAGCCCTCAGTGTGTTACACCAATTAAAGGACGACGTGCTGTAAATGTAATGGGCCGAGGAGTGATTGTTTTTGACAAGCAACAAAACACATAGATCCACCCCTTAGATTAGGCCGTTGAAGGGGAGGTTCATGCCGGTCAGTTTACTGAATAGTTCATGAACTGTAATTCTGAGGGCTCGTGTGAAAGAAAATGTCTCTCTCCTTCTCTCTCTTTCCTCCCCCCTCCTTTTTTTCTAAAAAGAAGAAACACCCAGCATCTCTGGAGAAGGGGTTGGCTGGGAGAGTGAAAGGAGAAGAAGCAGAGGAACATTGATGGCCCTGTCTTGTCATTAAGGGGGGAAAAAGGTAACAGCCAAGCCACCCTATGATGCTAAAAGGCCAGGCACATTTACAGAGATGTCACCCTCTTTACATCTTTACCTGTAACTGGCTTATAGGGCTTTATTGAACAGGCATCTAAACCTAGCAGGGTCTATATCCCTTGATCATTTTTTTTCACAGGGCAGGAACCCCTAGACAGACTCAGGGCTAGTCATCTAGCAGCCAAGTAGCAAAGACAACAACAGCCTAGGTACTTTTAACTTCATTTCATATGAGACAAACAAGGGTTCGAGCTGGATGCATTGCCAGAAGCAGAAAATACTCGAAATATCCTTAAAGGCTCTTTTGTCACTTGCCTTCCTCTGGGTCTGATCCTGCTTCTATTGGCAAAAACTCACAATGGGCTCAACAGAAGCAAAGCCAAAAATATTTTGAAATTCTGGGGTCCAGATTCTGAGCTCCTGGTATGGAATAGTATTTGACTCTGCAAACAGACCCTCTGCAGAGCAGGAATTGCAGTGGGGGTGTCTTTTGCCTTGCTGGGAAATGTCC
>NW_005842404.1:1051574-1097703 GCF_000455745.1 Alligator sinensis | reverse complement strand
ACACTGATGAAGGCATCCATGAAATTTAGCCAAGTTTTGGTTTTTATTTTAAAGTAATTTAATTTTATTACTAAAGAAAGACACTTTTGCTAACCAGGGTCAACTGCTGTGAAACAGATCTGTATTGGCAACTTCAGAACATGAAAACATGAAGATGAGGGACAGTTGTGTTTTTCTGTGAAAATGAGTGAGTTCCCTTAACATTTCTCATTAATGTCACCCAAAATTAGTTTTGTCATTAATTTTGAATAAATTTAGGTTCTGATATGGATACTGTCAGGTTGCAAGTAGAAAGACTATTGTTTTGTAAAGAGCAGAGTGCAGAGATTACATGAGGGAACTGTGCTAGGATAATTGTTCCATCTCAACCAGGGTGCAGAGACCCTTTCAAGGGTGCTGCAGGGTGCCACACAATGTTAGCACTGTTAGGTGTGCAAACATGATTCACAAGATAAACCCAGAGAATTCACACAGGAATCCATAGTGTTAAAAATATCCTGACCTGTTGTGATCTTTCTGAATTCTTTGCAACAGAATAATTTCTCTTATTATTTTTCTGTAGCCAAAAAACATATGATAGCCAAGACCTGGCATTTCCAAGGGGTGCCTTGAGACTAAAAAAGTCGAGAACCACTGTTCTATGACAAAGTACTGGCACATATGTTTTATTGATGCTGTCCAGGCCTGCTCTGGAAACTCTCTCCCCTTACTGGTGGAGGCATAGCTGCCTCTGGGCAGGCAACATCTCAGACAGCCTTAGGCTGATCTATGTAGCCTCCATTCAAACACTTCAGGTCACAGAGGAGGCACCAGGGGCAAGGCTCCTGCAAGTGCTGCTATAGCCAGCCTTGGCACCTCTGGGTTGCAGAGCTGCCTTGAGGCAGCCCAGGGAAAGTTGCTACAACTTACAGCAACAAGCTACTTTTGCTCCCTGAAAGACAATTTTGGCCCTGGCAGAAAATTAAGGGTAAAGAAGTGTTTTGAAGCCTAGTGGCACAATCTTGAATGATTCTGTCATCATCACTTCTCAGCCATTTACTATCACATAGCCAAGTAGGGTTTCCTTCATCCATTAGAGGGACGGAGGACTATTCAGTCACCTTCCCCTGCGCCATCTCTCCCTGGCAGATGCTGGGTTGGGAACCCTCTCTGATCATGCAGAGGAATGCCTGTGCAGGGGCTTCCAGGTGCAGGAGTGGACCCTCTGAGAGTTAGGCTGGAAGAGAACAATGTCTTCAACACTGAGGGAGGGAGCTACAGCCAGGCAGAGAGGGCAAATAGCCATGTACAGGCTACTCTGTGTGGGGGCTGTCCCCATGGTCTCTTCTACCAATATGCAAACTCCACCAGCTGGACAATGAGAGATCTCCATGAGAGTAGTCAAGGGTCTGACCCATTCTCTCCTCACTGGGCTTCAACTTCCGAGCAAATTGATATATCTGTTACTTTGAACTACTGCTAATGCCATATCTATTTCCATAGGAATTTTATTTCAATTTCAAAGAGTTCCTCAGATCTCTGGTACTTTAGCCTGTGCAACTGTGAACCTCTTTGGCACCTGTGGAAGTCTTCTGGCTAGCTCCACAAAGAATATCCATAATTATTACAGTGTACTAATGATACTATAGCTTTGTGGGTACACTCTGCAGTGCAAAGGAAATCCTTTCTCCTCCCCTTCGGCTCAGTACAATGGAACCTGATTCTTGTAATACTTTTTTGGGTGCAGCATGTTGTCTACACAGGTAATAACCAGACTGTATGCACTTCACAATCTGTACTTGTTTTTGTAGCAGATTAATGAGTATATGAATCGCAGCTGAACAGTTCAACTCTGATTGACTTAATTGTGCAGAAAAATATCAGCAAATGAAAAGACACATGTGCTAACTTGTAAACAAAAGGCAACAAATTTCAGTCTGGCAGGCCTCAAGGTAGCAGACCTTACATCTGTTATGGGTAAAAGACTATGCTGCCCATCCTGGGCCTTAGATTTCTGCCCTATCACATGCTCAGGAAAATAAATCCTAGCTTCCACTACTAGTCTAAGGTGGTCACTATTTGCCAGAAGCTCACTGGAGAGTTTCTTTCTTTTAGTCCTCAAACCCAGTTTTTTCCATGTAAGAGGAAGGTTCAGTCTGTGATCACTAAGGCAGGGGTCTGCAAACTATGAAACAGGGGCTTTGGTGGTATTCAGGTGTCAGGGGGCTTCACGTATACTGCACTGCACCCCGCTAAACTAAGGTGGATCCCTGAACTTTGGCAATTCCTTCTATAGGTGAAGGAATACAGGAAAAAGTCCCATTAAAAATTTTTGAAAGTACATGTAATTATCTAGAAGAATAATAGGTAAATAGCAAAAATCACTTTGTAAAAAACAAAAGGTCACATATACACACATTTAAATGTATCTAGTAATATATAAGTATATTCTGGGTAAAATGATTTGCCTACAAGATATCATAGAATCATGAGATTGGAAGCAAATTCAACAGTCAACTAGTCCAACCCCCTGCACAAATGCATGGTGTGATATGTCTAAACCATCCTAGACAGATTCCTACCAACCTCTTCTTGGAAACCTCCAATAGAGGAGATTCCACAGCTTCCTTTTACCAATTATCCCATTTTCCTACTGTTCTTACAGTTAAGCAGGGGGGGGTTTCTGCTGTTTAATCTAGCTCTGCTTTGTTGCAGTTTAAACTCATTGCTAGCTGCCCTTTCCTCTGTCCCAAAGAACAACTGTCCTCCTTCCTCTTTATGGTAGCCTTTCCAAGCTCTGAAGATCAGTATCATACCCTCTCCCTTTAATGTCCTTTTCTTTAAACAAAGCATACCTAGTTGTCCCAGTCTTTCTGATTGCTTTGCATCTCAACCTCTTTATCATCTTTATCTCTTGCCTCTACATGTTTTCCATTTTCTCTACATCCTTCTTAAAATGCAGAGTCCAGAACTGCACAGAATGGTTCAGCTGAAGCCTAAACAATTCTGAGTAGAATGCTACAGTTACTTCCCATGTCCTGCATAAATGCAGCCCAAAACTGCATTTGCTCCTTTTTTTTTTTTTTTTTGCAGCTGCATCTTATTGCTGACAAATTTGAGTTTGTGATGCACCAAAACCCCCAAATCCTTCTTGGCATGATCTGCTTCCAAGTTGTTAATAAAAAACATTAAACAGCACTGGACCTAGAACAGACTCCTGCAGAACTTCATTTGAAAACTCCTGCCATTCTGACATCCATTTATAGCTGTTCTTTATTTGCAGTTATTCAACCAATTATTTATCCGGCTAATGTAATTCTATTTAGACCATATTTCTCTAGTTTACTTACAAGAATGTCATATTGGTCTGTGTCAAAAGCCTTACTGAAGTCCAGGTATATGATGTTCCATTGCATTCCCCTCATCCATGAAACAAGTTGCCCTATCAAAGGTTGGTTGGCATGACTTGTCTTTAATCTATGCATGTTGGCTACTAGTGATCATGCCCTCCTCCTCCAGGCTTTTGCCAATGGAATTTTTTAATCATTTGCTCTGATAACCTTCCAGGTCTAACCAGTCTATAAATCCTCCGTTTTCATCTGTTTAAAGGCTGGCACTCTGTTAGCCTTGTTCCAGTCTTCTGGGCAGTCTGGCACACTGTATTTATCACAATCTGCAGTCCTCCTTCTTTACTTATATTCATTTTGTTCATTGGCTGGTCAGATTATTTTTTTTATTAAGACTGAAAAAAATAGTCATTTAACAGCTTTGCTTTCTTTGTATCTTCCATTAAAAACTCACCATCGCCAATGAGCAGTGGATTGACATTTTCTCTAGTGTTTCTTTTTTGTCTGATACATTTATAAAATCTCTTCTTGTATTCTTATCATCTCTTTCTAGCTGTATCTAAGTTCTCTCCTTAGCTCTCCTGGTTTTGTCCCTGCAAATTCTTGTTCTTGCTTGGTAAACTTCCTTAGTGATTCATCTTTCCTTCCATTGCCTTATCTCTTTTGACCCTGAGGTAGCTAAGAAGCAACTTGTGTACCCACGTTGGACTCCTGCAGTTCCTTTTATATTTCCATCATGTTGGGATAGATTTGTGACGATCCTTCAATATTACCCATATGTTCTTTAGGAACTGCCAATCCCCTTGGACTTTTTTATTTTTAATTTGTTTGTCCATGGGACTTTACCTCCTATTTCTCTGAATGATTTGCAATCTTTTTTTTTATCAGGGTCCTTGTTTTGATTTTATCATGCCTTTTCTTTCTTAGAATCATGAATTCAATCATATCATAACCATTTCCTCCTAAGGTTCTTATTACCTTCATGTTCACCACCAAGTCTTCTTTATTGGTCAAAATAAAATTCAAGACAGATTACTCCCTAGTCATATCCTCAACTAACTACCTGGAACAGAAAGTTGTCCTCTGCACATAAGAATGTGTTGGATATTTCATATTTTGCTGTATTATTCTTCCAACAGTTATCAAGGAAGTTAAAATCCTCCATTAATACTAACACATATGTGTTAGACTTCTTGTTGCCTGCTTGGAGAATGCCTCATTCACATCTTCTTCCTGAGTTGGTGCTTTACAGTAACCCCTTGTCACTACTGTTCTTCCCCACTTTATCTTCACCCACCTACACATATCTGTATGTGATATCTTATCACAATGGTCTCGTAAGGCATTGTTAGTGAATACTTGGTATATGCTTTGAGATGCTTGGTTGAAGAGTAGTATATATGTTCAAAATACTATAACATTTCCTCCAGGCATTAGAAAATATCTTATTCATTGGAGTACAATTGGATATCAAGATACAATTATCAAATAATTTGTACAGTGAAATTATTCTGAAAAGATCTTTTTTTTTTGAGTGCAAGAGTTCATCACAGAAATATAGGAGCTTGGCATCATATAAAACTAGTGTGTTATTACATAGAATGCAGAGAAATGGGCAAATGCAATCACTTTTAGTAGGAAAGTGCTGAGAAATTAGCAGAGAAAATAAACTTCTTTAGATTCCAAACACATAAGGAAAAGAAAGGATTTATTTTTATGTATGTGCTCTCTGACAAAAATAATGTTTCTAACAATTCCTTCAATTCTGTGTTTTATCTGAGAGAGACCTTGGTGTGTGTATGTTTTCTTAGGACATATTTTAATTTCCCTGAGCAGTCTAAAATAAAAAAAAATTGCAGATAAACTTGGATGGGGGGGGAGGGTGAAATGTAGCCAATAAGGACATTCAGCTGCCAAGAAGCAATCCTGAGCAAATATTGTGGGGGTGACCTGACTTGGCTAGTGTATACTTGATTGGCAAGTAATGTAATCTCCTGTGGAGACGGTTTTCACATCTCTTCACCAAACTGATGTGAAATACACTGGCCTGTATATCAGGATGAACACTGTGTGAATGTTTCACTGTGTTACTGCATGTAATAGCACTTTTTCTGCACTTTGGTGAAGGGTCTGTGATAGATTTATTTGTAAATAAAGGATCTATAAATGTTCCCCAAGTAATCTGCTCCCTGAATATTCAATATTTCCCTTTCTTCATCTGTATAATTTTCCATGGTTTCCATAATTTCCATCGTTTGCATAAACATGGAATAAATAATTTGGAATGTATATTAGTGACACTATATATCTGTTCCTGTAGCTCCGAGAGAGATCTCTGTGCAGTTTTCTTAACTATCAGAATGTTATAAATAACTTGCCACAGAAGAAAATTCTACAACGTTAGGCTCACCAATCACTTTCAGTGATTGTCTTATAAAGGACACTTTCTAATCTTAATTTATTTTTATTTTTAATTTTTGACACAAGGCTGTGGATTGAAAGGAGCTCAAGGAGAGTGGGATCAAAGCAGTTTTACATTACCAAGGCTGTGAATGATCGCCTGTAAGAATAGAGAAGACTGACTGTTGTGTTAGAGAGATTAGCAGAATTCACATTGCCACTGAATGAAAAGGTGGGGGAGGCAGAAACCTAAACAAGTGAATTCAATTACATCTGAGAAAGAATAGGCTAAATGAGGATTCTCTCCTTTGGGCTTGTTCCAGGAAATATTTCTGAAAAGTTGGTTGAAGAATACCAGTCATCCAAACCCTAATTTTGCTATTATGTAAAAACTCTTATTTCATAGCTGTTTCTGATTAGGAAATACTTCCCTTGTTTTGTTTATGCTGCTGGCATGTGACCTCTTAATTTAATTTTGTTTTCTGATTATACCACCCAGTGTAAACTTGTTGTACGTGTGGCAAAGATTTCAAAAGCAATACAGGGCCCTATCCAAAGCCTTCTGGAGTCAATGGAAAGATTCTCATAAACTTTAGTGGACTTTGGACAGTTCCTGTAGTCCTTGAGCTGGGGCCAGCAACCTTTTTCCAAGCCATGGGCCAGAACAACCTGGCTCTGGTGTGATGCAGGCCAGGTGCATAGGCAGTGCATCTAAAGTGTGTATGTGTGTCAGGGGACTTTCCCTGTGCCCCTGCCATCACTGGTAGCTGCATGCACAAACCACCACTGCTTCTCCCAGTCTCTCACTCCCCTGCTGCGGTGTAAGCTCAGCTTCCAGCCAGAGGGGAGCTGCACCTTGGTTTGGCAGCTGGAAAGTGCTTCCACACTGCTCCCATTTCTCCTGGCCTCCACCTGCATCCCATCCTCAGGGCAGTTTCCCACTTGATAGAAGATGTGCTCACACCACAGCCCTGGGGAAGGAGGGAGGTAGGGAAGGTGGCAGGTGGCAGTGACACAGGTACATCTTCCAGCTCCTTAGCCACAGCACAGCTCCTTGCTGCTCAGCCCCAGCACAGGCATAGACATGGGCAAAACCCTGCAGCTCTGTTGGCCAGATCCAGTGGTTCCATGGGCCATATGTTACTGACCTAGACAAACTGGAGGATTGGACCAAAGAAATCTCATGAGGTTCAACAAGGACAAATGCAAAGTCCTGCACTTAGGACAGAACAATCCCAAGCACCAGTACAGGCTGGGGGCTGACTGACTGGGCAGCAGCTCTGCAGAAAAGGACCTGGGGGTTACAGTGGACAATAAGTTGAATATGAGCCAGCAATGTGCCCTCATTGCCAAGAAGGCTAACAGCATACTGGGCTGCATTGGTAGGTGTGTTGACAGTAGATCAAGGGAAGTGATTATTCCCCTCTATTTAGCCCTAGTGAGGTCACATCTGGAGTACTGTGTTCAGTCTCCCCCCATCCCCCCCAGGCCCCCGAAAGGATGTGGACAAATTGGAGAGAGTCCAGCAGAGGGCAACAAAAATGGTGACGGGGCTGGGGGACATAACTCAATGGCAACACATAGGGGGTGCATGGGGGTGCACGTGCACCCCCTGAGAGCACTGGTGCACCCCCGACAGACTGTTCCCCATTCAGGTGACAGGCAGGGGGGCAGGCAGGAGCGCTGGTGCCCCTCTGAGAGCACCGGCCGGGGAGGGGGGGCACCAGGAGAAGCACTGTTGGCAGCTCCGGGCATGGCCCTTGTAGGGAACACCCCCCAGTTGATGTGATCAGCTGTGGAGGGACCCCCTGGTTTGCTGACTGGCCACTGGGGGAGCAAGTGCCCCCCCAACTCAGGAGGCACCAGTCGCCCATGATGTGACTTATGAGGAAAGACTGAGGGAACTGCGCTTATTTAGTCTAGAGAAGAGAAGACTGAGGGGGGATTTAATAGCAGCCTTCAACTACCTGAAGGGAGTTCAAAAGAGGCTGGAGCTAGATTGTTCTCATTGGTGGCAGATGACAGAACAAGGAGTAGCAGTCTCAAGTTGCGGCAGGGGGAGTTTAGGCTAGATATTAGGAAGAATTTTCTCACTAGGAGAGTGGCAAAGCACTGGAACAGGTTATCCAGACAGGTGGTAGAATCTCCATCCTTGGAGGTTTTTAAGACCTGGCTAGACAAAGCTTTGGCTGGGATGATCTAGCTGAGGATGGATGAGCTTTGAGCAGGGGGTTGGACTAGATGACCTCCCGAGGTCCCTTCCAACCCTAATTTTCTATGATTCTATGATCCCTGTTCTACAGAATATTACACAATCAAAGTACTATAAGTTTCTTCATAGCACAGTGTGAAGTAAAAAAGTATGAATAGGCTTGGTATGATTGTTGAGTGTGGTGTTATGGATGCCCTGTGACAGGTTTATGCAGAGTAGCTGGAAAACTTGTAAGCAAAACTGGGTTTACTTTAGTGGGGCTGGGTTTTGGCACAGGTCTATAATGGGACTTGAACCTACAGCTCTAAAAGCAAGTTGAGACCTTAACTCTCTGCCACCATAGATAGCTTTTAATGGATTTTATACCACATGTCCTACTTCTCCCAGATTCCATGCCTCCAAATTTCCCCTTTACCTCCTACCTGTAACCCATTCACCACCCAGCAGCTCCAGAAGCACAGCACAGAGTCAGAGAGCAGTGGGTCAATGTAGCATTAAAAACATCTTTTAGAAAATTGTATGCATTGTGCTGTGTCACTCGTGAGGAGGAAGGGGGCTCGTATATGCTCTTTTGCACCTGAGGAAGGAGAATCTTGAGTTTCATTTAAAAAGAAGGTACTGTACATTACATTTCTAATCCTTTTCTTTGAATCTCGGCTTGAAAACATAAACTGATGTAAATCAAATGCTACAATTAAGTGTTGCAAACAGCTGGGTTCCCCCCTGAAGAAGATAACTCCCTCCCCCCTACCCCCCCATACCTAAATACACTCAGGTCATTCATCCCGTCAGAAATGCCAACATGGGCTATATCCAACAAAACATCGTGCTCATCCACCCTCTTTATAATGCATCTTTACCTCTGCTCTGTGCACTTCTCCACAATATGCAGCAGAATCAGGACAGAGATATTTTTGAGGATGGATCAAAAAACAAACAAAATGGGAAAAAAACACAAGGAAAGGATGTCTTGTTTCAGCAGAGCACAGGCACAAGTAGGGTCAAATCTACAACTGGGGTAAACTGGCAGAATTCCATTGAAGTAAATGGAGCTGCGCTGAGTTATGCCAGCTGGTGATCTGGCTGTGCATAGCAAGATGGTTTATTTTCCTTGTTGCCTGGGCTTAGAAGCTTCCTGCTCCTTTCCGGGCCAAGTGCGCAACATTGTGGATGTTTCCAGGAGAAGGAGAAATTGCTGATGAAGTCAAGTGTTTCCCTGATGCAATCCTGTTTGTTTACAAAGAATGTACTTAGGTTCTGTTTCCCTGAACATGGCAGGAATCAAAAACCAAGACACTGCAGCTTTATTCATACTTCCAAACTTATTTCAAGTCAGTGCTTTGCCCCCCAAAACTCTTTCTTTTAGCTTTTTTTCATGGCCATATTCCCAGTTCATGTCCCAGTTTTTTCCTTGGTTCTTTTTGCCCTTGCTTCTCTGGTGTTTTCTCCTTCTCCCCCATATCTTCCCCTCATCTTTTTGACACAGACCTACACTCCTTCAAAACAATACCTTGTGACCCCTGCTTTCACCTACATATACCTTGCATGTCCCTTTATTTTAGGTGGAGTTTATCTGGTTTCATAAAATAACTGTTGCTTACAACTGTCATAACTGAAGGGAGTCAGTTTCTGTACAGTTTAGGCCAATCCATAAAACACTCCCTACGTCTGAGCTTTGCCCATTATCTGAGTGAAATTCAACAAAGTGACACTCCATATAGTCCATCTGACAAAGAGAAAATAAATTAATTTGACCCACTGCAAATGATACCAGGTAAACTATGTACATATTTACAGCATTTTCCTGTCAATCACCAACCAAGAGCAGTTTCACTCCCATACAAACCAGCTAGGAGTTGCCCTTTCCCAGCTCAGTTTCCTTGCAACCACCACTGAGTTTCTGAGGAATGCCTCTGCTTTCTGTGGAACCCACTAGCTGAGATGGATCCTGCCCATTCGATTGTGATGGGCTCTGTTCCAATTTGGCCAGCCTCAGCTTCCACATCTGTATTCTGTTTTAGAGGCAGCCACACAGAAATCCCATCCTTTTGGCACTTCCTCTCCTGGTCCTTATGGACAATATTGGAGTTAAATTTGGGACTGCAAATTTATCTGGTACACCACTTCCTTTATTTGGCTACTTACTGTATAGGGTACCCCCACAGGGTTTGTCCAGCTAAGAGGTCTCACCCTTGTTTTGCCAAGGATCAGGGAACAAGATCAGGTCCCCATTTTAAAAAATTCCCCCAATGTAACCTCATTTTGCTTCACTGAGTCTTTTAGTTTTATTAGCTGTTATCCTCAAGTCTCCTTGACAAAGGAGTAAGCTTTTCAGGGCTGGATTACACACAGTTCCTCCATAGTCCAAATTCATTTGTTCCTCTGTTCAAGAAGTTTGCCTGTGTCTTGATACATGCTTAGATATTAGGAGCACATCTACACACTGCCTAATTAGCTCCTCAGTAAATCTCAGCGTCTACACATGGGGCCATATTAGGCCACAGGAAACTAATTAACTCCACTGCAGGTTAGTACTTGTAAATACAAGTACTATCGTGCAGACGCATTCTTTTAATGTGAGCACCACATGTGCAGATGCTGATGGGGCTGGCTGGGATACAAGGGTGATTCAGTGTGTGGGCTGCCTGCTGTCTAGCCCCACATGGGAGCACCTGGACCCCATGCCAGCATGCCGTGGTCCTTGGCATGTGAAGATGTAGCACATGGAGACAATAAACTCTGGTGCAGTATGCACCAGAATTTATTGCTTCACATTAATTTCACGTGTAGATGAACCCTAGGAGTGCTAGAATACTGCTGTTCTGTGAGCCAACAAAATGAATGGGACCCAGTCCCTTTAATGCTGTTCCACAAAGGTGGCCAAATTAATCTTGAGAGTCCAACTAAAACCTCCCACCAAATGGGATCAGAGAAGGATGTGGTTCTGTGTAATCTTATGTAGCAGGCTTACCTTTCAGAGCTTGAGTTGAATCCCAGGCTTGAGATCCTGCTGTTTTGATTGGTGGAGCCCATCCACCAATCAGGAGGCAGCAAGAGAAATAACATCACTCCCCCTTTTCTGAGGGGAGGGAGAGAAGATCTCACCCAGACCTGATTGAAGACTGCAAACTGTCAGGTCCTGGAAGACTTCAGGGGCAGAGCCCTGGAGTGTATAAAAGGGAGGGGCAGATGCGGGGACTGTGAAGAGAGAAGAGCTGAGGAGAGCTGCTCAGCAGGGTGAAGCAGTAGCCCAGGAAGAGCCACTGAAGACTTCTATCATCGGGAAGTGGGGGATGGCTCCAGTGGTTAGGCTCTCGGCGCACAGCATCCAGACCCTGGGAGCTGCATGAGGTGGCTCGAGTCTGCAACCTTTGGTGTGCAGCCAGAGAAACGGTGCACAGGCCAGTGCATGGAGCAGGATCTTTGGAGCTCCTGGGGCGGCTCAGGTCCTCAATCCCGAGAATGAGGCTGGGAGCTTGGTGCAGGAGGTGCTGCATGGAGGGTGAGAGACCCTGGGAGACTCTTGAGGTGGCTTGGGTCTACAGCTGCTAACACGGGGCAGCAGCTCAGTGCAGATGACGCAGCCCAGAGGGTCTGGGAACAGACCAAGCCTCGATGCTGCACAAAGCTGTCCAGGCCTCCAACCCCTAGCATAAGGCAAAACACCCACTACACATAGCGGTGCCTGTGGCCCTAAGCCAGGATGGCAGCAGCAGACACAGGTGGCAGGAAAACCTGGAGGGGACAGAGATGATCTGGAGAATAAGAGGCAACCCTCCAGGACTGTGGAGTAGTAGTAAGTTACCCTGGAGAGAAGGTCCCCACAGGGGAGGCCCCCCCCCCGCCCAAATTGGGTGTAGTATCTATATAAGGGTTTATTGTTTTGTAAACTTGTACATAGATTATATACATATGTCCTTATCCTTGAATGGTTTTGTTGTGATAATAAATCTGTATATAGTTAAGTAATTGATTGATTGGACCTGACTCTATGGGGGACGGAGGTGGCCACTGGGCTGTTGAGTCCCTCAACAGCACACTGCCCTGCCAATAATTCCCTCAGCTGGAGAGGGAGTACAAACCCATGTACACCCAGGCTACACTTACAAAGCTGCTGAAACTTTTTGGATTCAAAGGCTTTTTTTTAAACTGATGTAACTACCTTTGGGACCCCAGATCTGATGAAGAATTAATTCACTAAAACCTCAGCTACTGTTACAGCCTCTTGGTTTCTTTCCATTCAGACTCAGACCACATTAAAAAAGAGCTACCAACAAAGATCTATTGCCAGCCTCTGCCTCAGAAGTCAAGCATGATCAGAAGTGCTCCATAGTTTCATAGTTTCTAGGGTCGGAAGGGACCTGAACAGATCATCAAGTCCAACCCCCTGCCCTGGGCAGGAACGAATGCTGGAATCATAATACCCCAGCCAGATATCTATCCAACCTCCTCTTGAAGACCCCCAAGATAGAGGAGAGCATCACCTCCCTTGGGAGCCCATTCCAGAGTCTGGCAGCCCTAACCGTAAAGCAATGTCTCCTGATATCAAGCCTGAACCTGCTTTCAATCGATTGGTGGCTCTTATTCCTTGTTATCCCAGGTGGTGCCCGGGGGAACAGAGCCTCACCTATTTTCTGCTGGTCCCCCATGATGAGTTTATCGATGGCCACCAGATCCCCTCTCAGTCTTCTCTTGTGGAGGCTGAATAGATTCAGGCCCTTTAGTCTATGTTCATAGGGCCTGGCCTGCCGCCCCCTGACCATGTGAGTGGCCCTCCTCTGGATCCTCTCAAAGTTAGCCACATCCCTCTTGAAGTGCAGTCCCCAGAACTGGACACAGTACTCCAACTGCGGCCTGACCAGCACCACATAGAGGGAAAGGATCACCTCCCTGGACCTGCTTGTGATGCATCTGTAGATGCACGACAAGGGGCGGTTAGCCTTACTGACTGCTTCCTTGCATTGGCGGCTCATGTCCATCCTGGAGTCAACAATGACTCCAAGATCCCTTTCAGCCACTGTGTTGTTGAGAAGGGTATTCCCCAGCCTATAGGTATGTTGCAGGTTCCTTCTCCCCAGATGCAGCACCTTGCACTTGTCTGCGTTGAATTCCATTCTATCTCATCTGCCCACCTCTGTAACCTGTCTAGATCTAGTTGGATTCTGTCCCTCCTCTCCTGTGTGTCCACTTCTCCCCACATCTTTGTGTCATCAGCAAATTTGGACAGCGTGCTTTCCATGCCCACCTACAAGTCGCTGATAAAGATGTTGAATAGCACAGGTCCGAGGACCAACCCCTGGGGAACTCCACTGCCCACATTCCTCCAAGATGAAAATGACCCATCCACCACCACTCTCTGGGTGCGACCATTGAGCCAATTTGCCACCCATCTGACTGTGTAGGCATCAATGCTGCCATTGCCTAGTTGTTTTTTTTATGAGAATGGGGTAAGAAACAGTGTCAAAGGCCTTCTTGAAGTCCAGGTAGATGACATCCACCTCAATGCCTGCATCCAAGGACTTTGTGACCTGGTCGTAAAAGGAAACAAGGTTAGTTAGGCAGGATCTACCCACAATGAACTCATGGGGCATCCACTGATGCCCCACAAGACATTTGTGTATCGGGGCTCTCCCAGTTTTAAAGGATCCTTCTTTCCAATGTAGGCATCTCATTTCCTGCCAGGTTTTATACATTTTGCCTGAACATTACACAATAGAAGCTCTTAACTTGGCAAAGGCTTTTGCAAATGAAAATATATAGCAGTTTTAAAATAATGGTATGACTTCAGAATCACCTTTGTCAACATAGCCAACATTATCAGCCAATACCTGTAATCCATCATCTCTTTATCCATATTTACCCTCCAAGCCATAGGCAAATCTAGGATTTTGAAAAAAGGGAGTGCACATGGTATGTCACACCATTGCATAGAACACAACAAATATTTTTCTCCAGTTAAACTAGAACCTTTGCTAATATGCTGGGAGCCTAGCACTATATTATTAATAGATTCATAGATTGTAAGGGGCTGGAAGGGACCTCAAAAGATCATCAGGTCCAACCCCCCTGCACTAGGCAGGAAAGACAACTGGGGTCAGGTGACCCCACCAAGGTGCCCATCCACTCTCCTCTTTAAGATTTCCAGGGTAGGTGATTGCACCACCTCTGGAGAGAGTTTATTCCAGTCTGGACACCCTAACTGTGAAGAAGTTTTTCCTAGTGTTAAGACGGTCTTCCAGGAGTGTATGGCCATTACTCCTGGTTTCCCCAAGGGCGTCCTGGTGAACAGGTATTCGCTGAGCCCTTGATGTATTCCCCTGATGTAGCGGTAAGCTACTACCAAATCCTCTCTCAGCCTTCTTTTTTTTTAGGCTGAAGAGGCCCAAGTCTTTCAGCCTTTCCTCGTATGGTTGCCTTGCGGGTGGCTCTGATTATTCAGGTGGCTCTTCTCTGGACTCTCTCAAGTTTTTCCATGTCCTTGTTGAAGTGCAGTGCCCAGATCTTCAGTTTAAGATCAAAGCAAAAACAACTATAACTTTACTGGAATGTGCACTAATTTCTTGGGCTAGAATAAGTTTAAAGATGCAAAGTAGACAAAAGTCAAAATATATGGTTTCATTAGTCCTGTAATTATTATAGTTAAATTTGCATCTCTTAGTCAGATTCACAAAACAGAATCTAGCCTTCTTAAGTATCTCAACAGTGCCTCCAGTACTCCTCTGTCTGTCATTTCTACATCTGAGTTAATATTAGCACACCTGAGGTAAGGTTTTTAGCTAGAGCTAAAAGTCTGCAGGGCTGAGAAACAGAAGACAGCCATTTCCAGGAACAGGTAACAGACAGCAACATTGCAGAAGAAAGATGACTTTGAATAGTGGAAGATCAAGGGGGTCGGACCTGATGATCTGTTTAGGTCCCTTCTGACCCTAAGCACTATGGAACTATGAAGACCATTAAAAAAGGAGAGAGCATCATTAACAGTTGTGAAGTGAATGGAGATTAGCAGGAATCAGGTAGATAGTAATGAGTCATAAAGTCAATTGACTCCCTCAGTGCTGCCTGACTAGAAAGGCAACTGCTTCTCCCATGCAGCTGGTTTTAAAGCTTGGGTAGAGCAGAAATCAAAGTGGGGTGCAACTGCACAACTGCACCCACTATGGATCCACCCCTGCTCTACGCTGCCCCACCTGGGCCTGTGATGTCCTTAGTCATTGTGCCCTAAGAAGGTGGCTGCATTTGCCAATTGATTTTCCAGTTATGGACTAGGCTTAACTTAGATCAGGGTCCTCTCTCTGGGAAGATTGTAGTTTCTTGGGGACAGGGGACATTCTTGCAGTCCCACATCTACTGCTCCAGTAGATGAAACAGAAAAATTTGTAGAGATGAGAAAGATATTTTTCTGTGCATGCTCCATAGCATGTGGATACTTGCATGTCCACACTACACATGATACAAGACTGCAGACTGTGAGCAAGTGCCAAAACTAGCAGTGATGTACCTGGATAAGTGCCATTTGGCCACTTAGTGACATAGGCTTCTTCTCTTAGACTCCCAACGTGGTCCCCTGGACAAGGCATCAATATTAACATGCTTATGCCTGGGGTGAACCAGGGGGTGTGCACTCATGCAGTAATATCCACCTTTGATTCCTGTCCCACCCAAAGTTTAAAACCAACTGCCTGGCAGTGGCAGCAGCATTTCTATTCAGGCAGTGCTAAGGGAGTCAATTGACATCATGGCTCATTGTAATCTACTAATACCTTCTAAATTCTTCATTTCACAGGTGTTAAGGACCCTCTTTCCTTTTTAATGGTCTCACTGTTCCACTAATCAAGCTACCCTTTCTTCTGCATTCTACTGTGTATTAGCTGTTCCTCTTAATGTAGCTTCTATTTCACATCCCTGAAGACTGTTCTGAACTCTAGCTAAAAACATTATCTCAGGTATGAAAACATTAACTCAGGTGAGCATTAACTTAGGTGTGGAAATAACTTTCAGTGAATCATTGGATATACTGTCAAGATGCTCAGGGAGGCTAGATTGTTTTATGAATCTGAAAGAAATGTACATTTAATTCTAATGACTACAGGACTAATAAAATATCTTTTGAGTATTTTTTGCCTAGTTTGTTGTGTTTTATACATAATATATGATAACAGCAAATTAATTCACATTCCAATAAAGTTATATTTGTTTTTGCTTCAGTCTTGAACTGAATAATATAGTGCTAGGTCCCCAGCATATTAGTAAAGCTTCTAGGTTTTTTACCTGGAGAAAAATGTGTTTTGAGTTATATATGATGATACACCATCTGCACCTCTCTGTTTTTTAAATTCTTGATTCACCCATGCTTATACCTATGTCTGTGTGTAACTGAACTCTTATCACTGAAATTTTTCCAACTATCTGGCAAGTTGCATATCTTGATTCTTAAATCAAAAAAACAACTGCATAGATGCATGGCAGAGCCTGATTACAAGCTTCCTTGTAGATAAACATTGATCAAAGTGTTTACAGAGGTGATCCCTGATGGGAATTCCTTCAGGTGGCACAGTAACTTCCCCCTAGAGAATTAAACTTTTGCTGTAGTAAGTCGCCATCCTATTAAGTCATTTGTGTTCTTTTGTCAGTGCTGTCCCCAGACAATAACCATCTGTGTCCAATCTAAAAAGGTTTTTGAAACATGGGTAGGTTGAGACAGGAACAAGAGCCTTTTTCAGCTCTGTAAATGCTAGCTCACACTCCACTGACCACCAAAATTGTTTCCTTTTCTCACCCGACTTTTTGTAGTGGTTTTGCAATATTGGCAAACCCACAAATAAGTCTTTCTATAGAAGAAGCAGTACCCTACACAACTCTACACATCTGTGAATGTCTGGGAAGTTGGCCAGTTCTGCACAGCTTCAATTTTCTTTTTGTCAGTAGAAATTCCCCCCTCGCTGATTGCCTGCCCAAGGTAAATTACCTCTTTTTTGGAATGCCTTACATTTCTTTGGGTTCAATTTCAGATTGGCAGCCTTAAACGGGCCACAAACCATTTGGAAATGTATCAGTTCTTATTCAAAAGTTCCAGTATGAACACGGATATCAGTTGGGTATAACAAACAAGTGAGAGTAGCATGCTGTGCAATACCTTCTTCAAAAGCTGTTCAGATATAGCAGGTGCACTGCACAAACCAAAAGCCATATTTCAGATTGCTACAGGCCATGGTCTGCTGTGAAAGCCAATTTCTACCCCATCCCTTGAAACAGTTTCCACTTGTCAATACCTATTATTAAAAGGCAATATGGAAAATTGAATGGAACCTACTAGTGTCCAGTGTAGCAGGTTATTATCTATCTGTGGAAAGTCATTTGTTTAGCTTCCTATTCCAAACAGAATCTTGTGCTGCTATCTTTTTCCTTAGCCAGAGTTATAAGTGAGGCTCAGGGCTAGCTAAAGCCTCATTTAGCCTGCCTGCCTCATTTCTTTAGTGGTCTTTCATGCCTCTTCCCTCTAAAAGCTGAGCTAATGATTTAAAGATGTTAGAATGCCCCAGTATCACTCTCTCTCTCTGATGGATCAGGATAACACACCTGCTTCCTAACCAAGAAAACTCATTCATGTAGGGCAGGGGTGTCAAACCCACCCAGAATCCTGACTTGAAGCAGAGGCAGTAGCTACAGCAGTAGCAGTGGGGCAAGCAGCTGTGGACCAGGCAGCCGCTTGTTGTGTCTGTGTTGCACAGCTCTCACCCACCTGCTGCTGAGAGTCATGTCTGGTGGGGCCACAGGGCCTCAGTACCCCATAGCAGGCCACACCTACTTCATGCCATGCCCCACAATTCCAGTAGCCTGGCAGGGCAGTTAAAGGAGCCCCATAGGCTATATGTTCAACACCTCTGATGTGCAGTATTGGGCCACAACAATTCCAGTTAAAACACTGAGACTCCTCTTCACCTTTTCCCCCTATACAAACACTTGATCCAGTAGTTCATATTTTGCAACCATAGTACTTTTTATTTATTTATTTATTTTTTACTATTCACAACCTATTGGGGGGGAAATTTAAAAAAAAAGAACCAGCAAATGAAAAGAGATCAGATCTGTAAGAGTTTTAGATTCTTAGCAAATAAGAGGAAAAACAGACAGTGCTTTTGTGCCACTATAAAAATGTTTATGGTCACACACAGGCCAAGCAGACAGTCATCCATATGCCTTGTTGCACCACGAATACCCAAAATTTGTGGCCATGCCATAGGTGGTGGTATCAATTTGTGCTACTTTAGTGCAGTGGACATCTATTAGGTTTATGGTGGGAACAAATGGTCAGTTTAGAGCTGTCTGCAGTCTTCAGTTGCCCTAAGCAGGCGGTCCTGGGCCTTCAGTGCTCTCATCCTGCACCTCCAGAAGCAGCTGACTGGGTCCCTCAATCTGGGATTCCACAGCTGCCTGTCAACACTCTCGTGTGGTCTCAGGGCTGGAGCTGCCAATCAAAGAATATCAAATTCAATCTGCTGTGATCCTGAAGCTAAGATTGCCAAACAACTGATTGCTGGTCTCAGCCCCAGGACCACACTGGAGTCTGCTACCCCACATATAGAGACACGCCCTAGAGATTCCCTAGGGCATGTCTCTGTAAGGGGCAGGAACATATCACCCATTGTTGCACAAGAGCAAACAGCAGGACAATGAGCAAAGTGTTTTGCCCAATGAAGTGGATCAGCTGTGCTAGGACACATCCCAGTATGACTGATCTGCTTCATTTGACAACATCTAGTTATACTCTAAGGGCATGTCCCCACAAGTGGGAACGTGCATTCCCTAGGGACAACTAGCAGCAGCACAAATGTGTGCTGCTGCTAGTTGTCTCCAGGGAAAGCCCCTGCACACCCACTCTGGCACATGGCAAGTTGCTGTGGGTAGGGTAGGGGAAGCTGGGGCCAGCACCTGGGGTTCTGGGGGCCTCCTAGACTCCAGCAGCAACAACCCAGGTGTGTGGGGCCTGGACAGAAGCCAGAGCATGGCTCTGTCTGGCCAAGCTCCACACTGCTGCCACGTGTGCAAGCCCACTTTTTTCTGGTGTAGGTTTTTATTGACACCAGTGTCAAAAAAACCCACCAGGATGTAAATTAGCAGAGTGGCAAATGCCTGCATGTGTGGCATATGCCATTTGCAGTCCCACAAGATGGGTCTGCAGTGCTGCAAATACATGTGTGCGCTTGTGGGGATGCACCCTAAGACTCCACCAGGATCCTAGCTTTCAAAACATCCTCCCATACCCCAACTTTCCTCTGCTGGAGAAGAATTACAACACATAGCTGTTAGGATAGTTTCTGCCCTACAAAAGCAAGACAACTTGTTCACTGCAAACAAATCAGCTACTAATTACTTGCTTCATCGGAGCCATATCTTTCATTTGTAAAAATCTTTAATTTTAGTTTTCACAGATTAAATATGTAAGATACTTCTGTTGGTATTTATTACACAGTTATTGGGTGCATCTACACAAGACGCTAAATGAGCAGTAGGCTAATTCTAATGTTACAGCTAAAGCCATGCTAAGGCACCGTAGAATTAATCTACTGTATCTTAGTGTCACTTGTCACAACCAAATTAAGTACTGCCCATGCCACAAGCAAGAAATATATTAATCAAAAACAGTTTTAGTCTGCACTAGGTTAACTAAGAGTTAACTAACAAGAAGATAGTAAGAGTTTTTTGCTGCGCATGTCAAAAAGAGATTTATAACTGCGACACTAACTAGAAATGAAACTTAGCCTTCTGTGCTGTACATAAATCATTATAACTGGTCAGAAAAAACAAGGAGTAACCCTATGATAACACCCTAGCGAAGACCACTATACAATTGGCGATTCTAATTAAATTTATGACATGGCGAAAAGCAATTGGCTATTATACAAATAAAACCCGTCTTCACTTCCGTGAAGTGGGAGACCTCCGCGCACACACCTGAAAAACCTCTGAACGTATGCGTGAGAGTAACTGACAAATTGATCACTTGTCAGTTTCCCCCGTCTCGACACAATTCTCAGACGTAAATCAACGACCTGCCGGCCCGACCATTTCTCTGCGCGACCACCAAACTCTTATGCAGACCGACCTACGAACTTTAAGCTATAACTAACCAAATATTTTTGACCTCCGTCTTTCACCACCTTGACGGCATGAGTAAATAATCTTGCTTTGTAACCGATAAGCGTCCACCTAATTAATTCCACTCCAAGCATCACAAGTACCCGCCTGATGGCCTTCTAAGGCCCCGGACCCTTATCTGCCCAGGTGGGAGTCAGGGAGAGCTGCTGGCTGGCTGCCCTGGGTCCCGACATCACTAAGACCATGCTCCAGTGCTACTGCACAGTAGCACCAGCTACTGCACATTTAGTACCTGTTATTACAGGTACTAAATTCAATGTGCAGAACAACGGCACATTAATGTATATGTACATGCGCCCATTGGCCATAATGAAATCCAAACAGATTCGGAACCCTCATACTGTATCATACCTTTTGCTCAGATTCCAGGTACCAATTTGTCCAACCCAGCTTCTCCAGTTTTTGAAAGGATGCGCATTCCCTTGCCAGTGTCTCATAATTCAGACTAGTTATGAGGTTCAGTGTCTGGTTCCTAACAACTTTGCCTTTCCAGCATGTTTGATCTAATAACTGGTAGGTTTGAGCCCCACTCTGTTTCCACATGCCACATATCCAAGCTGGCCAGTTAAACCAGAATCATGAGAGATCTAAACCAAGCCTCACAGGATGATTCTTGCACCTCCAAGCTTGGACTCTCCAGGTTGGGTAATTTTCCTATTTGCCAAATACGGAGAAGGGCTTTCACTAGGCATTTGCCTCCTTTTGTTCTTGTCAAATGTATAACCATCCCTGTTTGTGGCACTCCCCGCCCCATAATAATAGCATTTAATTAAACTGCTTCCCTCAATTTTTTCCTTATTGCCAATTTTCCTTGTTTTACAAACCAAAAGTATAATTTTTTCTAATCATTTCCATGAGATTAGAATCTTTTTCATGCATGCAAATTAGACACAGAGCTGTACTTACAAGAGCTCCTAGTGATCTACTTCCATTTTCCTCACTAATGACTGCTTCCTTCTCTGGTGTACTACTGCAAGAACAGACTCAAGTGCAGTAGTCAATTCCCTGGGCTTTTGGAAAATATTTTGCTTTCTTTCACTTATCTTGAGCTATAAATTGGCTCACTAGCACTTTACCTGGGAAGTTCCTATTTGTATTTGACTATCCCAGGAACACAAGGGATTTCAGGTCTTCAGCCAAATCAGAGGTAGTTTCTTCCTGCCCTGTCCATTTTCTCAGCCATTCATTTGGTCTGTGTTGCTGATTTTTGTCAAATTAGTCTCTCAGATTTATTTTCCCAACAAGGATGGGGGGGTTGCATTATTTGCACTGGGACTATTCAGCATCTCCTTTTTTGGGCCTCTGTAGGTTACAAGCAGAATATATAATCATTACTGTCTGGCCTCCAATTGGAACAATTCTATGTCTAGGCAGCTGACTTCCATTGTAGACTGAAATCCTTTAGTTTCTTTGGTTTCTGGAGCCAAGATTTTTAGTGGAGCCCATTTCTGCTATATCTTTCCTGTTTCCTAGAGAAGTGTCTAGTTCACAATAGAGAGGTTGCTAATTGTCCCAATAATTTGTCTTGCCAGTCCACAGAAGTTTGTACCTGGGCTTCCAAATCTGCCCAGACACTTTGTAGCTGTTATTTTAACAATACTTTATGTCTGACTGTTCACCTTTCCCTCTTTTGTAGGAAGTTTCCAGATACTTTTACTTTTGCAAAGTCTCCATCTTTTGTTTTGTGTCTTCCTTTGTCTTTTTAAAATTCTTTTTGCTCATTTTTTTATTTCTATGTGCACTGCAAAATCCTTTATTCAGTCTCTATTTGATAGATAGGCCAGGTCATAATTTCTCCCTTTGAAAAATGAATCCCATCCTTGACAAAAACGTTTCCTTCTTTTTGACCCAAATCCTGAGGAGTGAAAGTTATTTTTACTAAGGAAAGAAACTGATGTGGATGGAGGATAGTATCAGGTGCCCCATAGATGCAAATCTGTTTACAAAGTCCTATTTGCGTGAACACAACAAGAATCAAACACCAAATTAGAGAGTTTTGCACTCACTTCCAGTTCATTTTCCAGTCCGCAGCTAGTCCAAGTACTTGCTCCCTTACTTTTCCCCAGTGTGAAGTTCTCAGCTCTTGTTCTAACTGGGTCCTTGACTTTTTGTCCCTGTTTCTCTGGGATGTCCTCAGTGTTCCACAGGGAGGTAAGAAACAGGACGGGTTTGAGCCATTGAGCCCAGGCCCTGTTATCACAGACAGCTGCATTATATAATCCTTTTTGTAAAATGATCAAGCTCTATCTTAAAAACAGATCAAGGGGCTTTTCCCCCCCATTTACTGGAATCTGTTCTAGAACCTAACTTGTCTGATGTATAGAAACTTGTTTCTAAATTTATTTATGGACTCTTTATACTTGTTTACTTTTCTGCTAAAATTGTCCCTAAGCTTAAATCGCTCTTTTTTCTGCTGATATTTACTCTGTGGTGAATTTATAGTCATCAATCATACCTTCCTTTCTTTCTATACAGGGCCATTATACCTTCCTTTCACTTGGCTAAAACCAAGCTCCTTTTGTAAAATAAGCTATCAACCCCCAGCTCTCCTTAAGAGACCTTATCTGCACCTATTCTAGTTTGAATCAATCTTTCTTAAGCAAAGGTGACCGCTATATTGTCTTGTGTGGAATTAATATTTTCCCCATCTCTACTAAAAATACCTTGTCTGATGCATCTTACAGCTGCTCCAAGTCTCTTTCCTCTTCTGTCATTTCCAACATCTGATCTTACAGCAGAAATTCCACAGTCCAAGTGAATTACTTTGTACCCTACACTATTAAATTTCATTTCATTTATATTACTGCAGTCCTTGATGTCATCCATTTTTCTTCCCATTGGATATTTTGATCTTTTGCTGTGTTGTTCAACTTGCAGCAGAGGAAGTTTAGTTGGAGATTAGGAAGAATTTTCTGACTATAAGGGTGGCATTTAACAGGGTAGCATTTGAACAGGCTACCTAAAAAATCTGTGGAATCTCCTTCCCTGGAAATTTTCAAGAGAACATTAGACACTTGGGATGATTTACAGTTGTAAGGGATAATCTTGCCTTGAGAAGGGTGAAGGACTACAGGATTTCATGAGGTCCCTTCCTGCCCAGCTTTCTTTTGATCCCATGATGGTGCCTCCAATTTTTGTGTCATGAGCAAATATTATTGTCACACCCTCCCTTTTTTGTTCCAGGTGTAGAAGGACCACTTGCCAGGGGCAGCCACAATGCCCCCTGGTGTCCACACAGCTTCTGCCTTCCCACTCAAACTCCTCAGGGGACTCTCCCTCTTTTTTTCCACCTGCCATGCCTTCATGGTACTATTATGATGGTAGGAGAAGCTGTCCCAGTGTTCCAGAGTAAGTCCTTGTGCTTCGGCCAGCTGGTACCTCTTGCACCTGGCTGGCCCCAATCTTGCCCCTTAGGCACTAAGTTACAGCCCTATGGCCCTATCAGCACCTCAGGACATCAGTTGCCTTACAGGCTATATTTGTGGTCTCCTTCCTCCCCCCGAAGCCATGCCCATACCTCACAGATGTTACTTAATGTTCATTTTGTTGGGGACCCCTAACCCCAATGCAGCTTTTGACCTTCAAGCTGCCTCCTATATCAGTCCTTAGCCCTCTGGGTCCCTGATCCTAGACTGGGCTGCTTATTGCAGAGTGCCCACTCTGGGTCCCTGATCCTAGACTGGGCTGCTTGTGGCAGAGTGCCCCCCAGGCATCCTTCTGTAGCCTCCACACCTGCCCCCATAGTCACAAGCTGGTCCTCCTGTATAAAACTCAGAATGTAACATAAACACAAGCAAGCTGCTTCAAAAACAAAAGTCTTCCTCCTCAAGGTTAATGTTGCCTGCAAGCCATACCTCCCTTGCAGCCCTCTTGCCCCAGATCCCTTGGGTGCCTGCCTGCTGGTCTCTAGTAGTCTTTCCCTCCTGGGAGCTCCTCTCCCAACAGTTAGCAGGGGCAGACTGCCCACTTGGCTTCAGGCACTGGGCTCATGCACACCAAAGCTTCCTACACCTTTTCTTGCCATGTGGCTCCCCAGCCACATACAGGGATTTCCACTTGGGTGGGACTGCCAGCCTGCCCTCCTCTGCTGTGGCAGCCAGCTGCTCTCCCCCAGCAGCCTTGGCCCCTGTTACACAGGATCAAGTCATGAAAATATTACCTCACTGGGAGGAGAGAGAGTAAAATGGGGCCCAGCCAGGGCCATGAAAACAAGAACCTTTAGACATTCAGAGACTTTGCTGTAGTTTTGACTGAACTTTCTCTGCCCTGTGTTGACTGATTGCCTGCTCCAATTGCTCACAGACTCTTCATCTTAGTTTCAGTCTACCCAGGCGTTCTTACCTCTTCTCCATGCCCTGTTTCTCTCTTCCCTTCCCTTTTTAAAAATTCATTCAGCTTATCAAAACCCAGCCTCCCAGATATCCTGGGACTGGTGTGGCATTTGCTACCATCTTATTGTTCATTCCTCTTATGCCTCATTCACACCCTGTGTCTGCCTTGCCTATTTAGCCTGTAAACTCCTCGGGGTTGTAACCATCTGTTCCTCAGTGTGGCCAGGGCCTGGCAAAATGAGGGCCGGTTCTTAGACCCTACTGTGATAAATATGATGAATATATAATAGCAGTATAATTTCCTGCACTGGCCCACTCAAACCCTCCTACCTACTTTTCAACATGAGGGTTAATAGAACAAAATGAATTTGTTTCTGGAAGAGGAAGGCTTCTGGAGGCATAATAAACCAAAACCAGGGGGAAATGAAGAAGAAAGGAAAAGAAAGAAGGAAGAGGGGATGGTTTTCAAGGAGTAGACATGGGGATGTGCATTCCCCGCGTCCAAGGGTGGGATTCTAGGCTGCAACTCCAGGAACAACATCATAGGAAGGCCTATCTGTGGCCCATTTGTTTGCCCTCCCTATTTGGGAATCCTCCTCGAGCCAGACTAGCCCATGGTATAAGTTAGAAGAACTAGGGGTTTTCCTAAATAACTGCACCCCACTTCACCTTCTACACTACTAGTGAAGTGCTCTGCAGTCCACAATAGCTAGAAACCCCCTGAAGGCAGGCCAGTGTGCCTGCTCCCACACACACAGACTTTGTCCTCTTAGGACCCCATCAGCCAGTCCAAAAAACCATCCATAAGTGGGTCTGAGAGCCTGTGGTCTAACCAACTGGCTTTGCTTCCTTGGGAACCCCTCAGCCAGCTGCTTGCTTTCTCTCCTCTTGGGCTTTTAACTGCCAGCTAATCACCCACAGCTTGGCTCCTTTCCCTTGACACTTTGGCCTCCCTCTCACACATCCTCTACAATGGAGCTTGCAAGGAAGCCTCCAGAGAGCAACTGCACAGTGCTACATTGGCACTGTTCTATCCATCTGCAGTTTATATAAAAATTGTCATTGGATACTGCAATGAGAATTATCAAAGGGATGCCAAAGTCAGCACTGACAGTCTGACTCTGTCCTCATGCATATTTTGCCTCCATCCCTCCAAAGAGAGCATCAATAATAAAAGAATATTATTGCAGCAACGAACCTAGACTCGCCATCTGTAAGGATTTACAGAAATCCTCTAAGCCAGGTGCTGCCTGTCATCCAAGAACCCCTTCTGATACGTGGCCATAGCTCTCAAAACCTTCAGCAGTTACCACAAGACACATGACCAAAGCTATAAGAAAATAGTAGGGGTCAAGAATTAAGGCCTGACTGCCCATTCTTCAGATCAACCCCCTGACTTCACTCTGCCACAAAAGCTATGAATCACAGCCAACAGGATCAGAGCTCACAGAGATATTGTAATCAGTACAAGGACAGCCCAGTATGAGTATTCAGAAGACATCCAAACCATGGAGCTCATAGTGAATTGCTGCCCTCTAAGGTCTTTCTCCAGAGGAACAGCCTCAATTTACTCTGTCAACAGAAGTCATAGAGCAGATGACAACATTGGATGCTGACCTTTAATGTCACTTTTCAACTAGTCATATGAAGGAAGAAGAGCTGCGTCATAATAAAATAATAATGGTATTAAACATTGGTATGGCACTTTAATCTGTAAATCTCAGTGTACTTTACAATGATGGATTCATATCCCTCATACCTGATAGGGCAAAGCACAAAGGCACAAAAACATTAGGGCCCATGCAGAGCTGTAGGTACTCAGCACTCCTAGACATTAGGCATTAAATGTCTCAAATGAGATGCTCAACATAAGAAGACATTTTTCAAAAGTTCAGCTAAGTCAAGCTAGTGGTAAAGCCTACAAAGGTTCTCTAGAAGTAAAGAACTGCGAACACTCCCCTCTCTTCCACCTGCTCCCATTCCCCTCCAGCAGCATGTTGCATTCCAAGCACTCTGTGATGATCCAAAAAGAGAGCCAGTGTGTTGCCCACTTTGGTATTATCCCCACCACTGAAAAAATTAGGGGAAAAAGTTTAGAAATGTCCATTCAAATGCTCCAACATGATGACCCTTACTCATTAGGTGATCCTTACTCCCTTGACACGAATGTAACTATTTACGTGAGCAGAGGTTAAGAAATCAGGAAGTAGAAGACTCCTAATGAATATACTGGAATTTTTTATTTATGTGTTGTCGGTTGCTTTCTACCGGACAAATTGTTTTCTATGTTAATAGTTTTAATGATTTAATAAACTGATTTAGATACAGATTGCATTACTCATTTAAAACAAAATGAAGTAATATTGACTTGTACTTATAAAGTATAAAATAATGCAGAGAATAAAATAGTATTATTTTGCATGTATCTTATTTTCATCATTTCTTTCTAGAATGCAGCAGTCTCTACCAATGTTTAACATTTGAGAATGTTATGGTGGGATGAAATAGTAGCAAAATTCCTATTGCTATGAGGAGAATTTGGGGTTGAGTTAGAAATTAAGAGTAGAAATGTTTTTCAGTGACCTGGTATTATGTAATGGTCTGACATTTTTATACAGATTTATTATTTATATGGAGAAAGCCAATTCTGTATGTAATATTCCTGCAACTATTTTATTTTTTTAAGTTTCTAAATACATTTTCTATCATTTGGCATCACTAAAGTTGGATAACTATCCAGACACTCAAGTGTGATCAGATCTTACATTTCTTAACCTTTCAAAATCATCACTATAGTCAATAGATGCAATGAATGTGGGGCTGACTGCTGAGCTTAAACATAAAAACATCATTTTAGGGTAATCATCTCATGAGCAGGTGAAATGTCGCTCCAATACTAGGATGATCAGCAGTACATTGAAAGAGATTAATTAGATAGAAGTGCACAGAGCCTTAATTAAATTTAGCAATAAGTACACATTAAACTTTCCACAACCACAGGAGCAGGTCAAGCTTGTTCAATATGTAGTTTAATTATGACCTGCAAAATTAGAAATTAAATAGTCATGAAGATATAAATCCCCCTAAACTCTAGCCAGTGCTTGCTTACATAGGTTAAAATGTATCATTTTAAAATGCTGGGATTATATAATGTTTGAGTTGAAGTTCACCATAGCAACATCACTTTGGAATTTTAGCAAAACTGCAAGGATTCCATAAAAGCTCTTCAACTTATAGTGAATGTATTAATGTAGGACAAAGTGTTTGCCGTGCAGATGCCTGTTTGCTCACCCTTGCTGAAGTAGACAGATTGAATGTTAGGAAGGAATGGGGGTCAGCTAATGTATTACCATGCAAAAGCAGTGAGTTCTGCCCATGATGCCTGGGATATTAACTCTCAGAGCTTCCTGCGGCTGAGAGGCAGCAGCAACAGCAGCGAGTTTCTCTTGCTCCCCCCTACCCCAAGCTTCCAGGTTCAATAAAGATTACATCATGGAAAAAGTATGCCATGTAGCCTGAGAATCAAAGCCGTCACAATTGGCGGCTGTTTAACTGTAATGTCGCTGAAACACATACTTCCCACCCTCCTCTACTTCCCCCCCTAACCAGCCCATCACCCCCCCAGGTCCACCCCAAGCCCTCTGCTTTTCGTACTATTAAGGGTAGCATTATTGGGGAGAGGAAAATCTGATCAAAACTGTCGACCGCCAACTGCCGATTTTCTATGGATTCAATAAAGGCCACCTTAACGATTTCCCTAATTAATGGATGACATCTTTGGCTGGAGGAGAGGCGATGTATTCTACTCTGCCTTAGTCTTTGTTAACCTTCTAATTAACTTTCGTAGGTCACCCAGGTCTCCCAAACCTAAAAGTGAAGAGGGCCATTGTGCTAGGAGCAGTAAACTTACTTTTTCTGCCTGGGTACTTAAAAGGGGGAACGATTATAGACAGAAAAATAACTCCATTTAAAGTCTTTGTGACTGTGGAGAATGCATAGGTCCCTGCCTCAGAGCATAATTGAAACACCTTTTATACCAATATTTCCATGCAAGATAAAACAAATTAGCAAAACGCATATACATTCAAATGGACTCTTAAATTACTTTTTTTGGAATGTGAATTTCTGCAGGTCAACAAAAGGAATGAGATTTATTGAGCAAATTGCAACTGCAACAGCCCCTAGGCTTTATGCCGCATGGTCTCAGGCAGAGAGTGCAGGCACGCACACACACACACACACACACACACACACACACACACACTATTGCTTTATTATTGGCTTAGATTGATCCTAAGAATATAACCATGGAAGTCAATTGAGATGTGTCAGAAATGAATTTGACCCACTGTCTTTTGTGGAATCTAATATGCACTAACCATTGAGCTGGAGGCATCAAAAATGATAAATACAATCCTCTTTCAGACTGACTGAATCGCCCAAATGGGCATTTTGGAAGGGTGGTGGCCTTTTCCTGTATCCACAATTTCTTCGGTAAAACTCTGTCCTCATTTGTGCCTGCTGACTCAAGTCTATTATGTCCTTTTCATAAGTTGTGATTAAAATACACAGCATATGATAAACGATAAATACTTCACACCAGTAATTTGAATCCTAAACCTGATATAAATGGCTTAGTGTTTATTTGACTTATGGAAGATACATGGAATTAACAGTCCTCAGTTTTCTTTAACCGGGGTAGACTAATACAAGGATAGCACAGAATAAAATAATAATAGGTAACACGCATGCGTGCACTACATATGAGCACACACTAGGCAAGAGATGTTGTTTCTTTAATCCCGCAGTCATTCAAATTAAATGAACATCTTTCAGATTCATAAAACAAAAATCAAACCTTCTTGAGCATCTTGATAGTGCACCCATTGATTCATTGACAGTTATTTTCCCACCTGAGTTGATGTTCACCTGAGTGAATTTTTCCACACCTGAATTAATGGTTTTAGCTAGAGTTAAAAAGTGTCTGCAGGGCTGTGAAATAGGAGCTACATTACCAGGAGCAGATAGCAGAATTGCAGAAGAAAGGATAGCTTGATTAGTGGAATAATAAGACTATTAATAAAAGGAGAGGCCTGTGGAATCAAGAGTTTAGAAGGAATTGGGTAGATTCAATGAGCCATGAAGTCAAGTAACTCCTTTACTGCTGCCTGAATAGAAATATTGCTGCTTGTGCCAGGCAGTTGGTTTTAAACTTTGGGTGGCGCAGAAATCAAAGTGAGATGTGGCTGCACCACTGCATTCCACCCCTCCCCAGATCCACCCCAGCTTCATTCTGCCCTTCATACGCAAAGTACCCAAGGTCACCAGAGATATACACAGCCCTGGATACATAACTTGTGATGTCTTTTGAAAGACAGCAGAAGTGTGTAGGTGTATCTTCAGTTCAATGCATTTACTATGTTTTTGATAGAAAAACTTGAAAGGAGATGTCATTTACTCAAAACAGGATGTATACACTTAAACACGTAAGGCAAAAATCTGAATGATGCTGTGGTAACACTAAGGGACTGGTCAGGAGGCACCTGCATGACTCAGAGCAGTGGTGGCTAACCTGCAGCATACATGCCACAAGTGACACAGGAAGTCTGTGTATGTGACATATGGCAGATTAGGGAGGGAGCAGAAAGGAGAGCAGTAGATCAGGTAGGGAGCACAGGGCAGGGAACTGAAAGCAGAGCTGCAGATTAGGCAGAAGAAAAGATTGGAGTTGCACTCGGGGAGGCTTCAGGGCTGATTTGTGGCATGCTTGCCAAAACAGTTGGCCCACACTGAATTAGAGGACATATCTAGAATGCAGTGCTGTCAACTATTCTCTTCTAGTGCAAATAATCCACAGAGGACGATATTTCTGGGAACCAGGAGACCCCAACTCAGGCCAAAATTCAGGAGACAGAGATTGCTTAAAGCAGGTGTGTCAGACTCATCCAGCCCTGCAAGAGCTGGACCAACATGGGCACCTCAAGCAGTGCACAACCTTCATATTGCATGCAGCACATGTCAGCCTCAGTCCAGGGCTCTTGCATGGAGCTGGTGCAGGGTGCACACTGCATGAGGTGCCTGCACGGGACAGGCCCTACACACTGGCTCTGGTGCATGGGGCAGGTCTGTGGGCCCAAAACAAACTAGCTCCAGAGTAATTAGGACCAGTCCAGCAGGGCACTGCATGCAGCACACACCCCAGACCATTCCCCCATGCCACATGTAGCACCTGCGGCACTGGCTCCAGCACCGCACACCACACGCAGCACAAGCCAGACAGACTCTGTATGGCACATGCAGCATATGGGGTCAGGGCAGGCACATGATGCATGCACCACATGCAATCAGTCCAAGACCCATGGTCCACATTGCAGGTCTCTGCAGGCTGGATCTGATCCATCTTTGAGACCCCTTGCTTAAAACCATTTTTCCCCTTTTTTCTCCCATGTTCTCCCTTTCCCTTCATGCCCCCCTCAACACGTACATGCTTTCTTGTAGCAGCACTGAAAAAGTATCTGGGATTCTGGCTCAAAGGATCAGGTTGAAATCATCTCTAGCATAACTCCCCAAAATAACGCTAATCCCTGAAACAAGTGTCTGACTCCAATTTCCTCAGTATAAATTGCAGCTGAGTTTATCTGAAAATCATATCCTGCTGGCCAACCTCCAGAGATGTTGTTGATAGGCAAGTTACTATGTAGCTACCTGAATTTTAACACATTTTTAGCTAAACTAAAAACTCAAATTAAAAATCCATCTCCTTCTCCTGTGGAATTCCATTGGATCGGAAGCAGGTTCTATGTGGAAAACGTGATGATTTTTAATCACTAAACCAGTGGTGCCCAGTCTTTTTCCCCATCTGGCCTGCTGGGTAATGCCCAGTCTGTCTGTGGGCTGGATCCAGCTGGTGGCAAGCTTCACAGGGCCCCATCTGGCCATGCAAGGGAAGCAGCCTGGTTCCAATCCAGCCCTGGGGGATGAGGGTGTAGCCCAGCCCTGATTCAGCTGCAGGGCAAAAGGGGGCATGACCCAACCCCAATTCTGCCACAGGGTGGAAGAGGGTGTGCTCTGGCCCCAATTCCACCACACTAGTGGGAGGGAGCATGGCCTGGCCCCAATTCAGCCATGTGGGGGAAAGGGAGCATGGCCTGGGCCCAATCTGGCTCTGTTGGGGGAAGGGGGTGTGGAAATTTGGCAGTGTGGGAGGTGTCACAATATTAATTTCCCAACCTCTTGGGAGCTCTATGGGCTGCATCTGGCCCATGGGCCAGAGGTTGAGCACCCCTGTTCTCAGCTATTGGATAATATTCACATGACCCTGTATTATTGGCTATTGTATTACTCCGTTTTATCCTTGTGACCTATTTGGCTGAACATTTTCAGTGCCCCAACACCAGGCTCTGCCTATACAGACATATTCCTGATAGCACTGTCTTCTTTCTCCCACCTTTTGCTTGTCCTGTCTACTTAGACTATTAAGCCCTTTGAGACTGAGTGCCTGTACGCTACCCAGAGCAATAGGGGCCCAGTTTTGGTTGGGACATCTAGATGCTATGATAAAAATAAGGGCATAATAAATAACTTAGATGCATTGCACATTTTCTTTTAACTATCTGTGTGTCTTTAACAGTGCCAGAGAGAGTCAATTCTGGATACATGGGTCAGATATAAATTCAATAATGTGTTAGGGCAGGGCTGTCCTAACAACTTCAGAGCACCTAGGGTCACAGGCTACGCCAGTCACAGGCCCTGTGCTGCACACTGAGTGGGCTATAGGCTGTGAGGGCTACACACCAGGCAGGCTCCTGGGCCTGTGCCAAATGCCCCATCACAATGTAAGGTTTGCCTGCCACTGCTCCCTACCCCACCATGTGCAAGCTCAAGCTCCACTGCACAAGCAGCAAGCTACCCTGCCCTGCCCTGCCCCAGAGACCCTAGTGGCCACTGCAGCAGCAATGAGGGTAGTGGTGACTGAGCTGATATCCACAGGCTGCACTTTAACCCTTTGGGCCCTGGGCACCAGTTGGGCATCTGTGTTTTAGAGTAACATATAAAATCTGTCTTCAACCCCACACAATAGATTTTACATCTTGGAATGTTGTCAAACTGAACAAAATCACTGAAAACATTTCCTGCCATTTGAGACATTCATATCACATAATCTATGGATGGTTTTGTGTGCATAAGAATCTGAGCTAGCTATCTGAATCCATCGAGTCAAATCAGACTCAGCAAGCCACAAAAATGTACTGACTAGAATTTAGTTCCTTCCTTCAATTTCAGACTCTCTCTATTTAAATTAAATCAATTGCTTTTACCAGATATTGTTGCAGAGTGTTCTACTACACGGTTAAACTAAATGTAGCCAGTTGTTATACAGAAACAACCACAATGTAGCACAAATAGCCATGAAAAATAGTTCTAGTGGAAAACTGGCTCCATTACCAACTCATTATGTAAAAAAATCCACTTGAACGGATTAATATGAAGATAGCAATGGAATTATGACCAACCGCATGCACATTTTACTGAACTACTTTTACCTCATTTTCTGATTTGGTCTTGGAAGCTACAGACATTCAAGCCTTCGCTTTAAAACTTAGCTTAGCTGACTAAAATTCCATCCTCACAGAGAATCCATGTTATGCTGGCTTGACTGTTTCAACAAGATGACATACTTTCAGATTTTATCCAAGAAAGGGAGAACACTCTTGCGTAGAGAAGTCAGCATGTCCACTCATCAAAAATAAAGATATCAATTGCTGTCCTTGTGGACTCGAAGTTAGATTCATCTCTGAAACGTGACTTCATAAAAAAGAATAGCAGGGCATTACACATATATTATGTCTTAAAGGTTTCACATCAGATGTGTTTAATTTGCACATGTTTTGTCTACCTGGTAGTCCTCCAAAATTCACCCTGTGCTATTCAAATTGAATGGTGCTCTTTTCTTTTTGTAGCTGGTCAAGAGTCAATTAGAGTTCTGCAGCCCAATTTGTGCTCAAAGCCACACCTGAGCAACACTTGGCCTTCAGTGAGCTTGCCCATGTGTTACTAATGGGAACTGAGTAGCCACTGCCAGTGCTGTTGACAAGATACAAAGTGGAAAAGAATTCTCCTCCCACTGTTTGCAGTAATGGCTCCACAGAGCTAACAACAAAAATCAGCAAAACTCATTTTTCTAACATAGGTCAGCAGATATGACTGAATACATGCACAGAACAGGTCAGCTGTATGACATTTGAACACAATGGGCTTGATTTACATTCAAAGATCCCATACAACTCTAGCATTTATGCTCACTTTCAGGCCAGAGCCAAGTAAAAGGGTCAAACTAGATTAACAAGAGGGACTTAGGCATTATATGGTCCCAAGCATTGCAATCCCCAATGTTTAGGTGTCCTTAGTGGATTTTGCAACCTAAGGATCCTTACATAATGCATGGAGAGATTTAGGTGTCTCAGAATGGGCAGCTGCCATAAAGAGCAGGCACTACCCAAGATAGCCAATAGAAAATGCTAAAGTGATTTTTGGATCTAATCTGCACTCCACCAAATAGCTGCTTGGAATTCCCAGTTGGAGTCAGCCAGACCAGTCTTATTGTGCCAAAAATGGTAGTTGTGGGGTTGCATTTTGGAGTCAGTGGCATGATGGAGACCCAGGTCTTAATCTCTCCCTTCTCTGATTTGAGTTCAGTTCTCCTGCCTCCAAGGAAAATGTCCTAATGCTGGGATTCTGGGCTGGGATTCCCTCTCTCCCTCAAACTAATCCATTTGATACATATTTCTTAAATATTCATTCATGAGCCAGAAAAAAATTGAGAATGCCTGGCTATTCCGGGAGACCAGGATCCAGTCCTTGTGCCAATAAATACTTAATTATTTTTATATAAACTAGGACAGCTACAAGAAGAGAGAAAGAGCCTCTTTGGAGCATCCCATCATTAGGGTACTTTACTCAGAGATCTGGGTTCCAGGTTCTGCTCTAAATCAGGCTGAGGAAGGAACTGAAACTTGGCCTCCCATGTCTCCGAGGAGTGCACTAGCCACTTGTGTATAGAAAGGATGCCTCCGGCTCCTGGTTGGGTTGCATATGGAGTGGGCACATCTACATGAGACATTTATTGCTTAGTTGCCTAATTAACTGCGCAATAAATGTTTCAGCATCTACACATGTGTCTCTATTAGAGTGCACAAAACTTATTAGTAAATACAAGTCTGCAGCTGAGTTGGCTGCCCGAGACATGAGGGTGTTTCAGTGCAGGGGCTGCCTGCTGGCTAGCCCCATCTTGAAGCGCCCACATGCCCCAGCCAGCTTCTCCATAGCACATTGAGCCCAGTCAAAGCAATGCCAGGCTGGCAGGCTGACCCCAGGCCCCCCTGCCAGTCAGGGTTGCTGTGACCTGGCTCAATGCACTGCACTCTGGGTGCACATGTAAACCATGCACCCAGGAGCTTTCCGAGAGCAATAAACTGTGGAGCAATAGGCTCAGTGCCCAGTAAAAGGTACTCTGAGCACACTTCTGAAATCAGATGCTACAACAGATCCTGAAGAGGGTAAGGCTGTGAATCCTATTGGGGTTTAGCTGTGTAACAAGTTGTAAGCAATTTCTGTACTAACTGTCAAGACATAAACAGTTCTGTTTATGCCCAGCAGCAGAACCTTAGGCACCCAGGAGAATTCTCAGAGGAACTTAGGTGCTTAGGGGGATTAGGTGCTTCCATGTATTTTGGATGTAGGCACTAAAGGAAGGAGTTAGACTCCAAAAGGTCCCCTTGCCTATCTGGCCCGTAGTATCTAGATAGCCTCTTTTCAGAACAGAAGTGCACTAGGCATGAAAAACAAAGGAAGCTATTCTTACCACAAAAAGAAATGCTGGGTGCATCTGCACATGCAATTGATGTGATGCAATAAACTCTGGTACAGTTTGTGCTGGAGTACACTGCTCCTGGGCACAGCACCTATACATGTGCTCAGGACAGCAGCACTTTGAGTCAGGTTAGAGAGCAAGTCCTCACTGACCAGGTGCAATTTATACCTGGGGTTGGCATCCACACATGTTTCAGTGAAGTAAAGTTCTCTGCTGTAAGGTAGTGCTGTCCCCAACAGTACTATTTTACAGCGGAGTTAATTAATTTACTGTGCCTTAATACCGGTGCACATGTAGATGGTGATGCTTTACTGAGGAGCTAATTAGTTTACTCCTCAGTAAAGTGCACATGTAGATGCACCAGCTGAGATGCAAGGGCATAATCCTGCAACCTCCACTTCTTACTGATATTACTCACTATCTGTATTGAACTGGTACATGAAGGCTTTAGTCAGGGTCAGGCCCCACATTGTGCTAAGCACTGGACAAGTCAATGGAGGGTAGGGGTAAGGGAGGAAACAAGAACAATGGAAATATAATCATGTGGTTCTGTACATAGGTATTGTTTGAACTGATCATTCTGAAGATAATGGACTTAAATACAGCCAGTTAGTCCTGAATTATGCTGATTTCTTGCAGGCATCACAAGTGAGGTGGCTTCATTGATGGATTTAGGTAGGATGTCCTACGTGAATGGGGTAGTGTGGAAGAGAACACCAAGATGGCTGTTGGAGAAGAAAGCTCACTGGTAGTGTAGCAGAAAGCCCCCTTTTCCTCTTGCCTGCATTTGCTCTCCCCTCTTTGGATATGTTTCTCTTTCTCTACCTTTTCTTCCTTCCTCTCTCTTTCACTTTAAGATAAGGAATTGTGTTTTAAAATTTGTATGTGTGCATTTTGTATCTCTCCTTGTAGTTTGGTATTTTTATCTATTTGTGTGCCATGGCATTTGTAGCTTATATTTTATACTCCTCACCTTTCAACTTTCAACTGAATGTGTTTAGTTTCATAAGTAAATTATACATTGTAACAATGTTAACAAGGACAGGAATTAAACTGTCCTTCTCTGTATCAGGCTGGCCCCTGAAAGAGTGAGTGAATCAGTGATTGAATGTGTAACATAGTAGCAGACAGCAATTATCACCTGGAAGCTGCAGATCAACCAATGGAAAAGCTCTATAGAAGACAATGTAGCAACCGGGAAATCTCTAAACATCACTGATCGAGGGCTAGAAGCCCTGGCCTGAGTTAATCAACGCCGGGGACCAACTTTTGGGCTGAGTATCTCCAGATCAACCGCTCCCAGAGCCCTATTCAAAATTCATCAGTGGACTCCCAAACCTGCATGTACATGCGGATGACCCCTGGGGCTGACAGATGCTGTCCAGTAGCCACCGAGGAGGGGGAAGTCCCACGAGGGTCAATGACCCCTGGATTGGGCAAACCTGAAAACTGGGGAGTCACCAAAGTCTGCCAAGGACAGATAAAAGGCAGTGAAAAGTGACCCTCAGGGGCGCCCTCTTGATCTCCAACTCGACCAGCCCTGTCCAGCCAGAAGGACCAGCCGGCGACCCCCTTCTGGAAGATAACACCACGCGGAAAGAAGCCTCAACGACAGACTCCAGCACTTGTAGGATAGGTATACCTGACTCTGTAGCCTGCTACTGTGTGTGTGTGTATGTGTGTGCATGTGTGTGTGTGGGGACCAGTCCCAAGGTTTATGATTTAACTCATTACAGTGTTTCAATCCGCCTAATAAACTAGAATTTTACAGATCCCGAGTTGGACATTTGTAGCCAACTTTATATGAAGCTGCCATCAATGGTAGGACAAAAGAGGCAAGGGGCAATAGAAGAACAGAGGAAAGTGGGAAAAGCAAGACTCTTGAAGATGAGAAAAAAAACTACCTTGAACTTGAGAAAGAATGAGACAGGAGGAGCTAGTGAAGGATCCAAGAAGGAAAGACGTGGCTGCATTAGGAGTGACTTGCGGGGGGGGGATGATGGGGAGAAGGAACATCAATGGTAGGACAAAAGAGGCAAGGGGCAATAGAAGAACAGAGGAAAGTGGGAAAAGCAAGACTCTTGAAGATGAGAAAAAAAACTACCTTGAACTTGAGAAAGAATGAGACAGGAGGAGCTAGTGAAGGATCCAAGAAGGAAAGACGTGGCTGCATTAGGAGTGACTTGCGGGGGGGGGATGATGGAGAGAAGGACATTAATGGGGCATGATAGGAGTTTTCAGACATCTTAAAGGTTGTCATAAAGAAGAGGGAGAACAAATGCCAGAGGAGGAAGGGGGAGCCTGGAGACCCAGGCAATAGCCAGAGTGATGAGGAAAGTAGTTACCAGGTTAGAGCCCACAGGCTGCAATTTAAGCCCTTGCAGACCACAGACCTAGCCTACATTTTAATATACTCTAGTTATCTACCTATTGGTTAAATCAGTGGTTCTCAACCTTTTCAGTCAGGGTCCCCGTTCACAATTTTTTTTAATGTGGTAGCACCCCTGAATGAAAACCACTATTGTGTTCAACTTAACTAAGTGACTCTCATCTGGATGACACTGGTTCCAGGTAAAACTTTCCTGCACACCTGGTGCACAAGGTGGTGGCACATATGCATTTCCCTGCCTCATTCAGGTTCTCTGATAACCCTAAAGCAGGCAAGAAAGCCTGCTCATACTGTGACCCTTTCTGGTATGGTCCTGCACAGCATCTCCTGGGAATATGGGAAAAGCATAGGAGGGAAGGTGGGAGACCCAGAAGAGCTTCAGCATGAGCTAGTTCTTATGCCTGCTTTAGAGTTAGCAGCAAAGCCTACACATGCTTCAGCCCTGTACACAGGGAAGTTTTATCTGGCTGCCACTGCCACCACAGCACCCCTGAGAGAACCACTGGGTTGAAAACTTAAATCACTTAAGTCAGGGATGTCAAACTTACTTGCTCCCACCCCCAGGCCAGATCCTAACCACATGCTCTTTGCATGCTAAATCCAGACCCACCTCTGGTATCAGAGTGAGCAGTAGTGGCAACAGGGCAAGTGGCATGAGAGAGTCACACAGTTTAATGCAGCCATTGCTCACCCCACCACCTCCAAAACATATCACATCAGGGGTCTATACCCCAAATTATGTCCTGTGAGCCACATCTTTGATATCTCTGACTTAAGTGATAGCATCTTTAAGGCCCACTGTCTGCTTTATAATGTAATTGTAAGGTTAAGTACTTGGAGATGATGAAAGGGAGCAGCTGTCAAAGGGCTGCCATTAGAAGCATTGACATTAAGGGGATCTACTCAGTGTCAGGGCTTCATTTAGAAGCCTTGGAAAGGATAAGAGTTATTCAGTTTTTGGGACTGCTACTACCACAGCACAGTGCTATGTATTTAATCAGCCTTACATACATGACATTTGAGTAAGTGCAAGCTCTGGGTAAGTGCAAAGCCATTTTTCAGTCCTGAGGCTGAGCACTCAGAAGGAGCAAACTGTAGCAAACGAAGTATCAAAGCTCTGGAGATTTATTGGACCGAAGAGACATGCTGATAAAGAACAGAACAATAAAAATGGGCAAACCTGGATTCACCATGTCTACAGTGGGTGCATCTACATGTGCAAATGCTCCAAGGTGGGATTACTCTAGAATGATTTTCTCTAGAGGAAACCCACCCAGGGCAGGCATCTACATGTGCAAGGAAGCAGGAACAGATTTGCTACTCATGGCAGCAGTTTGCTCCCACCCTCGCCAGCCCCATACTGGCCCCCTGCAGCAGCCAGGGGAGCTGTAGGCTCCCCCTGGGTGCTAGCCCAGGGGCTGGCAGGGAGCACAGGGCCAAGAGATGGCTGTTTCCTGGAAAGGGCTGAGACATTGCTCCCTGCCCCAAGGAGCTGCCTGCTGCCAGGGTAGACTCCGCCACTGAAAGCCAGGGCAGGGACAAAGTTCCCCTGCCCTGTCATCAGGGAGCTCCCAGCCCCCACTCCACGATTGCAGTTGCAGAGCCAGGGATGGGAGTCTTATCTTCCAGCCCTAGCTCCACAGTCACGGGGCCTGGGTTGGAAATTCTTATCAGAATCTCCTAGCCCAGGCCCCAAGACCACAGAGCTAGGGCTGGGAGATAAGAGTCTCCCAGCCAAGACCCCACAACCACAGAGCTAGGGCTGGGAGATAAGAATCTCTGAGCCCCTGCTCCCTGATCATGATCACAAAGTGGGGGTGGGGAGCTCCCTGCTGCCAAGGCAGGGGCACATCGTCCCCACCTGAGCTTCAGTGGCAGAGCCTGCCCAGCAGCAGGCAGCTCCTGGGGGCAAAGAGCAATTTCCCTCCACCTGCTGCCCGGCTGACCGGGAGCACATTTGCTCCCAGTTGGCCTTCTACACATGAGCTACTGAGCAGTAAGTAATTGGGAGTAAATTTGCTACTTGTATTTACAGGTAGCAAATGTACTGGCAATTAGAACAAATTACTGTGAAGTAAGCATCTGCATTTGTAAACAGTGACACTTACTGTGTAGTAATTAGCTTTAATCTCAAGTAAAACATCTCGTGTAGACACGCCCGCTGTTCAACTAAGACAGACCCTTACCTGAGACTAGGTGCCTGCAAGTATTCTTGTTTCAAAACTTCCTGTTTTGAAAGAGGTCCCATCCCATTTTAGTTCCCCTTCATCTCTCTGTAATCCTACCTGCAATTCATACCTAAGGTGCAAGTCTTTTTTCTTCTATTCAAAGTTGCTTCCAATAATAGTCTTCCTGGTACCCTCTTCCTGCTCCTCCTCTTGTCTTCCTGACTTCTTTGTCTCCTTTTACTTATAGTCCTATTTTAAATACCATGGATTTCAACCAGCACATGACAATCTATTCCAGTGATTTCCAAAGGATGTGCAGCAGCACACTAACATGCTGCAAGAGGAATGGAAGTGTGCCCTGAGGTTCCCCTGTGTAAGGGGGTAAATGCTCTCTTCCCCTGTCCGCTATGCTGCACCTGCCCTAGCTACTCCAGTGGTGCCTGTGGCTGCTCCTCTGAGGACTGGAGCTGCTACTACTACCTCCCCCTACCCTTCCTTGCCCCCAGGCAGCCCCTCTGCTGCCTTCTCCCCAACTCTCAGGAACGCATGAACAGGTGGATGCAGACTATGCAGTTCATCCCCTCCACTCTTCCCATGCTCCTGGCATTGGTACTGTCATGACCCAATGATTGTGCGTGTGCTTCGGCGCTGCAGAATTATTTCCTGCCACATGAAGCTTTCTTTGCACAGTGCAATTCTCAGCTGCAGAGAGAAAACCCCGGAGCAAAGGAGTTCCCGCCACCCGTATGTAAATTTGTTTCCCACTATTGGCTGTTTCTAAATTATTCCCACGTGGCAGCTAGTGATTGGCTTGCTAGTCGTATAAGAAGTTTGAGCAGTTTCTGCCCAAGTTGTAGAGGACTCCACAACCATCTCGTGGGGACTCTGAGCACGCGGCAGACTAATAGAAACTTTGTGTGTGTCTCAGAGGATTTCGGCGGCCTGATCAACCACCAACCTCTTCCCGTCTCGTTTGTTAAATTCTTAAGACATATCTACGGTTTTGCATGCTCGTCAAGGGTATCCAGAGCTCTGTCGTGTTTGTTTTTGCGGAGCCTAGCAAACTCCGTGTGTGTGTTTTCGGTGGAGCCTAGCAAACTCCACTTGTGTTTGTCTGTAACTGCAACTCAAGAAAGTTTTTTCCTGCCTGCACCGCAACCACCTACGGTGTAAGTAAAACAATCTTTAATTAACCGCTACGAGTTCATGCCTAATTCTAGTCCGTCGTGCAAAAGTACCCGCCCTACCGTTGCGGGCTCCCGGCCACAGCCCACCGCGTGCCCCCGAAAGCCTTGGACCGCTCCTGGCCCGCACAGGTACAAGGGGCCATGGCAATGGTTACCAACATGTGGGACCCTGGAGGAGCAACCTCAGCAGCAGGGACTGCCTTTGACCCCTAAGGTACAGACCAGGGAGTGGGAAGGGGCAGGAGGTAGACAGCAGAAAGAGCAAGGCACAACAGTGTGAGGTCTGCCCCAACCACCCCTAAGTGGCACCAGCTAGATCAGTGCTTCTCAACATTTTTTCTCAAGGCCCCCCTCTGTATCTTTTTGGAATTTAGATCTATCTCAGTGATTTTCAGCAGTGGTCCTATAAAATTCAGAAAAATTATGCAGTAGTGCCTTGAGGCTAAGAAGGTTAAGAATTGCTGGTATAGAGACTAATCCTTTGCTTGAAGAAAGATGGTATGATTTCCTTTGATTTGAAGATTACACACACACACACACACACACTTTTCAGGTGTAAGAGTGAATTGTGCCACCAATTTTAATCCAGAAAAAATGGGGACCCTATGTATCAAAAGTTTGGGAAACACTGACCTATTCAAATGCAAGACCTGTCACCTCTCCTCCTCATTCAGCAGTAGAGCCCCCCAAAAGTCTCCTGATAACCTCTACTGCCAGGACCATTCTATGACAGGACAAAGTGTAGAGATGTTGGTGAGAGGGAGACTTGGAGAAAGAGAAAGAAACAGTGTTGCTTTCAGTCCCTCTCACCACCATTTCCACACTTCCATCATCGCCTGTTCCTTTCATGCCTTTTAGTACTTCCAGCCTTTAAGTATCTCTGCCCTCCTGCCAATCCATTGATTTCGCAGCATGTGCCTACAACTCTCCTCTCCCCAGTATCTGACACCCATTGCCTTTTAATTCCCCCAACACTCCTACTCTTCTCTGCTCCCTCATCTCTTGCTTATAGTGTGCATAATGGCCCTGGGGAAAAAAGTCCTCTTCCTTGCTTTCATCTGTTTGTCCTTTCCATCTTTTCTGGATCTGAGATCTTTCCCCTTTTCTTCATCTAGTCCCACAACCTGCCCCTTAGATTTCACCTACACCCAGTCTTTTCATTTACTTGATACTTTTATCTCTCTCTTTCCTTGATCCCTAAATGATCTCTTGCCTTGTTTTCAAATAAGCCCCTGTATCCCCACTAAAAATGCATGCCTCTCCCATTTTTTTCCCCTTCTCTCTACCTATATTACATTTTTTCCGCTTCTTCACCTCTCATCTTTTCAAGTGAGTACTTTGCTCCCATACTCTTGAACTCACCTATTCTCTTTCTCTCTGGCACTCTTCAATCTGTTTTTTTAGCCACTTCACTCTGAAGGAATTGCTCTCACTAAAATCACTAACGACCTCCTTTCAGTCAAGTCCAACTGCCTCTTCTTCATCCTTTTAAAAAAATGTTTCCACCACCTTTGATACAACTCATATTCCTGTCCTTGAAGCCTCATACAGCTTGGTCACTCTCCCACAAATTTCCATTTTTTGGTTTTAGCTGAATACACAGAATCATGATCATAATGGGATAGAATGAAGCAAGAATGGTCATCGTGTTCTTTTATCACGTAAGGAACCATGAAGATTCTGAGAGCAAAACATAGCCATGAGGAGGATTCAGGCTAATGATCTCCTGTTTGCATAAGGACCTCAGTCTGCCATCAAGCCATAGCTCACACCTTGAATCCCTCTTCAATTTGTGGAAGATTTTGCCTTTTAAATCTCCATGCTCTCCACATAGGGATTCCTGAACAGGATGAAAACAGGGAATCATTGTAAACAAAATATGACCTTTCCTTAGACTCACCTATTGTAAGGATTGTGTTTATTCAGAATGAAAACTAAGAATAGAATAGTTCAGGCTAGATATACAAGGGGGAAACAAAAATAAGAGGATCAGGCAATGGGAGTAGTGGAACCATTTTTATACAATGTGTTCAAAGCCAGGGTAGATAGATTTTCAGGATAGTTCACATAAAGTAGAAGCAGATCCTTTTGCATACCAGGGGTTGTAGCCAAGGATTCAAGGGGGATTTTTTTTTCAACTCTGCAATTCAGTGATGAAGCTAGTTACCTTCTCTCACTAGAAGGCTCTTTTCAAATGGAAAAATCCTTCCAGAGCTACATGAGCAATGTAAATAGATGTTGCTACCATTCAATTCTAGTAGTCTCTACTTTTAGAATGTGTAAGTTCCACTGAAAGCATTAAAAATCAATAATCAATTTTGTGGAAGGCAAATCATAACCTCAGGCCTAGTACATACAGGCTGCAAGCTACTGTGCAGTAAGTAACGAGTTACTGTGCAGTAAGTGACTCATGTAGACGCAGCCACAGAGACCTAATACATGAAAACCATTTAAAATCAAACTGGGAAATAGACACCACTTCACTTCATGCTCTTAAGCCTCAATTTCAAGCTTGGTTTGCCTACTATAGAATCCATCACAAAGCCATAGAAAATAATACAGAATCCGTTACGAAGCTAAAGGCATCAGTACAAGTTATTTCTCCTAAAAGTTAATATTTAGATTGAAAATAATATCTTAAATATAAAATTTTCTTAAGTGGAATAATTCTAATTTTAAGATGTAATAAGCATTATCAAAGCAATTCACCCAAATAGGTGGAAAACCAATGAGAGCAAAATCAAACAGCTACACTGAATAAAGACAAGAAAAGGTTCTATTTCTGGTTCTGTCACACTGCCCTATGGAAGGGAAAGCTAGCAGCCATATGAGAACAGCTCTTTTCTTTACATGTAATGTTAAAAGGAACAAGCCTTTTGACAGAAGGACTAAACATGATGAAATGTTATACCAATACCATGAGATCATCATAGCCATTGATATGATCAACTACCCCAAAAATATTCCAATATTACCTTAATTATAGTAGGACTGCAGAAATGACTATTAGCATCCGTATACAAGCGGATGTTTAAAAAGGAAATTTCCTCTTTCTCTCTCTCTGTCTGATTGCTCCTATATAAATTGCAAAGCTTGCCTGAATGCATCAAATATACTGTTTATGGGCCTTATTCTGCTTGGAGGAATGCAAGAAATGCAGGAGAGGCTGCACAAGTCAGATATAAAATAATAAACTTCCACAGTCCATTCTCATAAGAGAAAGTCTACATAATGACTATAAACAAGGGTAAAGCAGGAGTAGGCCATGATGTCCTGCATGAATGTAATTCATATGTATGATCCCCCTTATGCAACCTTGTACTCATATGGTGCCTTTCAGCCAAGAATCAAAAGCATTGCACAAAATGACAAGAATGGTCTTATACCATATGGAGAATTTTATCGTTGTTACACAAGAGCACGAGCACAAATCCCCAACACTTACATCCTCACTCTACTAGAACCGAGATTGTTTGCTGGAGTTTACTCCCTGGTACATATACACTCACGCACACAGCCCCCAGCATGGATGATTTGCTTTTACTTCCATTTTTTTCTCACTCTTGTCTTCTGGGGAGAAGCAACTTTTAAAGCTAGAGAGAGAGACAGGGAGAACATAACACCCGATAATCCAACAAGTCAACTTCCCGAGCTCAAACATGAACTGATTTTTTTTTTCTTTCCCCGCCTTATAAAAAAGAAATTGACTTTTGTTTGGAGTTTGTGAAAAGTGGGACTCGGGGCCCAGTCAATGGGGCTCCCCGCAGCGCAGGCTGAGTGGAGCCATCTCGAACCAGTCAGCCGCGGCACCAATTAATCCGCTCTTTGTCACAGCCCCAGCCTCAGCAGCAGCAGCAGCAGTGGCGGCAGCAGCAGCAACACATTTGGCCATTGTTCAGACCTTCATGCAACGGGATTTACCCTTTCAAAGAGCCAGTTTTGTCCCAAAGAGTTCGAGCGGAAGTTTCTCACTGACAATTTGCCCCAAATAGATAGATTTGTCAGCAGCAACCTTTAAAAGCAAAAAGCCATGCTAAAAAAAAGGTGCATCCCGCTCTCTCTCTGTCTGTTTGTTTGTCTGTCTGTCTGTCTGTGGTTCTGTCCTGGAAAGTGGGACAGGCTGAAGTAGGGGAAGGTAAAATGCCATGGATGGGGACTCTTGTTTATCTTGAGCAGATCAAGTGAAGAGTAAATGGGAGGGATGGAGCTCTTGTTTATCTCAAGACAGATGTAGCAGGGGAGCTAACAAGCTCCCAGGCTGTTGTATAGCAGCTCTGACTTCTTAAAGCTTTTCAGAGGGGTTCTTTTACATGCCGTTGTTATGCTTTCTACACAACATGGCAAGTTTTGCCAGCTCCAGCACTTTGCCAGAAGGTCAATACAGCTCTCAGAACATCAGGCTGGGCCTGACCCTCCAGAGCCCTATACCAAGGATCATCAGTGACACCATCATAAGAAGGACAGAACCCATGAATGGACCAGAATGGTAGCATTTCACACCAGCTCCCTTAGGTCTAGGGGTGGGGAGGAGGTGACACAGCCCTACACTCTTTTTTGAGTCAGATCCTCAGCCAGTGTAAACTGTTCTAGTCCTGTTGACTTCAGTGAAGCTAGGACCAATTACATCAGCAAAGGATCTGCTCCCTTTCAAATGCCAACCATAGCCATTTGCATACCCCATCCTAGCAGAAGAGTCCCTATAATGGTCCCAGCCCAGCAGTGAGTTTAAAACTGAGATGTTATAATATTTTTACTAGCCAAAGCCACCGACACACACAGCTTGCACAAGCCCTGATAATGCTCAGTCCCATGGCACCATCCAAACTCTGGTAGGACCACACCCTTCTGTGTCCACTTTGACTCTTCATTCTCAGTTCGTGCCCCTACAGGGACAGGGCCCAGGTAGATATAACCCTGACCCTCTATTCTAGGTGCTACCTGTAAACATGCAGACAGTTTAGCAGAGATGGAGGGGGCCAGAACATACCCTAGCACTGGAGGACAACATTTTGGAGTGCTGACACCCTATCAAACATCCAGAAATACACACAAGACAGGAAGCTGAGCTATTGTAATGGATCAAGTTTCAA
>NW_005842404.1:1040965-1051543 GCF_000455745.1 Alligator sinensis | reverse complement strand
AAAGAGTGAAAAACAACATTTAATCTCATGTGTGACTTCACCTCCCTTCCTGGAACACCTTTTCACAGGCATGTAGGTAGTGGGTGGAAGGGAAGCTTATGTGAGTCCTGTGATGCTGGATCATAAAGCCCTCTATTTACCCAAAAGCAGCTGGGAGGACATGAACAGCCTGACTCATAGGGTCAGGGTTGTACACACCAAGAAACTGTATCCTACTGGGGGTCAGCAAATGTGTGCATGGCAGGTGTCCAGCCTCAGCAAAAGATGCCAGCTTAATCAATAATGAGTAGTTCTTTTGTAACAGGGACCCTTAGCCAAAAGTTCCCAAGTAGATTGGCCAAAGGGGAACAAAACCAACCTGAGGAAACATATCTCCAAGGTAAGTCTTTTAAGGTAGGTCAAGGGCAAGTTGTCAACAGTAGTGGGAGCCCTGAAAATGTGTTTGACACTCAACCTAACATTTTGCAATACATTACTGAAATTCTATCACTGGTTGATAACAAGCTTAATTCTTCCATCAGATCATTTAAAGTCTACTATCAATAAGGCAAGATAATTTACTTCACTCAAGATGATCATCACCTGAGTATTGCTAACTTGCCGTTTGTTATTGTATGGACTTATACAAAACACTTTACAAAAGGCATAGAAAACATAGGGCTAAGTTCAAAGTTTTATTAGGATGGTAAAAATTAGACCACTTTACACTCACCTTGATGCCCCTCCTTCCCCTAGTTTTCTTGAGCTGCAAGAGTGTGTAAGTAGATGTAACCTACATTTCATGGACTCAGAATATGGTCTTATAAAATTAGCCTGTTTAAGTTGCTCCTTTTTCTGGTTCTACAATGTATAACTTATCCTCTTTTAAACTTTGTTATGCAACATTAGAGCAGTTTTAAGTGTATATAAACAGGGCCAGATTAACCTTTTAGTGGGCCCCAGGCAAACAAACTCATGGGCCCTGGGCCAGTTGAGACCCCGCTCCCCACTTTGACTCTGTGCCCTGTGGGGAGTGGGGCTTAGAGCTGCCACTAGGAAGCAGCCACCATGGCAGCAAGGCTGGAAGAGAGGAGGGGAAGGCAAGAGAAGTAGACGGGGCCACTCATACCACCTCCATGGAGGGAAGGACAGGGCCCCCACAGCTCAAGGCCCTAGGCATGTGCCTAGTTTTGCTATACATTAATCCAGTCCTGTATATAAGACTATATAAAATAAGCATATGGGGAAGATCTCATTTACACTTCCTTAAGTTTCTGAATTACACCCACAGCACCAGTGCACAACAGTTTGCAATCTACCAGTAAATAGCAGAAATTACAAAATGAGCAAGGGTGACAAAGAATAGGCAGGGGAGAGGTTGAGAAAAGGCAAGGTCCCTTCAAGGTCTTGACAAAGAATAGGCAGGGGAGAGGTTGAGAAAAGGCAAGGTCCCTTCAAGGTCTATTGTGGTTCAGGTTGGTTTTGCTGTTAGTGTTCGGCTCTAGGCTTGCAGGTTTTTCTTTTTGCCGAAACCACTAAACTATCCATTGGCCTCAGTCAGGCCTTACTCCAGTAGGATGCTGAGCCTTTTGTGAAAGGTAACAAGTGAATTCAACAGCCAGGACAGCAAGTATCTTGAAAGATCTGTACTCAGTTTAAAATATGTGTGTCCTTCTTGATTTTACTGTTAAAAGTAGATATTGGCCTCTTTGCATTTAAGAGTAAGCCCTGCATTGTCACAGATTGTTTCATATGCCATCATCAATATACAGGTGATTTATCTTCTAGTCTTTGGATGCCTGGAAATGAAAAATCCGTTCAAGGATGGCATGTGGGGGAATTGCAGTGGTGCAAGAGTTCCACAAGCTTCAGTAGTTGGCCAGGAGCTGACCAGCACATTACGGTGGTCGACACCTGCTCCATCAGGATACCCAGGAGAGATGCTGGTGCAGGATTCACCAATGGAACTCCCAGGAAATCCCAGTATTAAGCTAAAGCTTCTCTCTTCTGGCAGGGTACACATAGACAAAGGTAAGTTTCCCTTGAGGGCCAGCTGGTCTGGTTTTTGTTAGCAGTCCCTGCATCAGTCAGGAAAAGGAAGTCAACACACAAAGTTAAAGTATGCAGAACTCTGCCTTGCTCCTGAGTTGATGGCTTTGCTCATGGTACAGATCAGACTACAAATTGCAGAGTCAACTCCAGGGACCACACTTTAAGAACCACTGAAAAAGAAGGGCAGTGCATTTCAATGAGTGAAACCTCAGCTAACTCATAATCAATTGTTATTTCAAATCCATGCACATGTGTCTATCTGAGCATTTGTTCATTTATTCTGCAAGCCTTATTCACATGAGCAGACCCACTGAAGCCAATGAAGCCAGTACTTATGATTAAGGACTGCACGGTTAGAATCTGTCCCTCAAACATGCATGTGGGATGCTGCATAATACATTCAAGTATAAACAGGTGAGTACAGCTGAGTACAGCATGATTTTGTATGCCTATAACAAACCTCTATGTTTTCTTAATTACTTAGCTCATAGAACACTTGGATTTGCTGTGTTTAAAGCAGACCACTAGTCCATCTCATTCACTAGCCTGCCTTCATCAGTGACCAAAATGTCAGAAGGCAGACTCTGTATCTGGCCAATTGTACAATGCAGTATATAGTGCTATATTTGCTTCCTAACCTTTCTAAGTGATCTTTATTCACCCTGAAGCATGTGACCATTGGATAAAATTCCTTCCTGCCCCCAAATGTGGTGATCAGTCTGGCAAGACCCTCTAGCTAACCAGGAACCTCCAGCTTTAATTCCCAACAGGGCAAACCCCAGTCAAAATCCCCAGCCCTGGCTGGAGCCAAAGCCCAGTGCCTGTGAGAAGGCTTAAAAAAAAACTCCTGGCACATGTAGCATCCAGGGGGGCAGAGGAGGCAGAATTCCCTCCCCCAGCAATCAGCAGAGCCCAAAAGTGTGGGAAATACCCATAGCAGAACATAGGCATAGCTACATCTAGATCATCCCCAACCAGTGGCTGTCCAACCTCTTCTAACTTGAACACCTCCAGTGATGAAGCAACTTCTTATCTGACATCATACAGCAAGCTAATAAATGTTACTGTGATCATACTATTATTCAACCCTTTATAAGATGGAGCTACACTCCTTGATTCAATAGTCTCAGGCAGCAATGAACACCATCAACTGACTCCATGTTGCATATGGAAATCTTTATTTCTGTTGGCTCTGAAGTTGCTTAAATAGACATGTTGGACCACTGCCTCAGCTGCTGTAAATAGACACAGTTGAAGTTAGTGGAGTCTGCTTACAGTTCAGAATCTAGTCCTTTGAAAAGACATGCAGAATGAGTTCCCAGGATCTTAGTGCAACCTGTTATTCCTTGTGGGGATTTAGGAAGAGAGGTGGATGTGGGAATGGTTTGATAACAGTCTTCAAATATGAAAAGGGCCATTATAAACATGATGGTGATCAATTTTTCTCCCTATCCACAGGGACTAGGAGAAGCTGCATTGAGCTTAAATTGTAGTACAGGAGATTTTGTAACTGTAAGGGTAGGTGAGGACTAGAACAGATTGCCTATAGAGGTTCATACCCATGTAGCTGCATCCAGACTGGTGCTGGGGTTACCTGAATCTGATACAAGGAATTCTGGGCTGCTAGGATATATCTTCAAGGAAAATCCCCAGCAGACCCTTGCCCACCTGCTTGCCTGCTCCAAGCCTGGAAATATGAGAAGTTAATTTTCCATTCTTGAAAGGTTTTAAATGCAGGTTTGCTAAATGTTGGTTGGGATAGCTTTAACTGGGATGATCCTGCTTTGAGCAGGAGATCAGACTAGAGATCCCTTGAGATCCCTCCAGCCTTATTTTTCTACAATCCTTTGTTTGATATCACACAAAGTGTGATACAAAGTGTGGAACAAGTCCACCTGTCATTAATCTATAATAGAGTAACATTTGAGACAGCCTTTCCAAATACACACACACACACACACACACACATGCACACACCTTTGCCCCCATTAGTTCTTTAATACTTTTGTACAAAGAGTTTTAAAATGTTGCAGCATAGCTACAAATTGTATCAACAGCTACTTGTCTGTGTCCTTTCTTTTATGATTTAAAAGCATAAATCTGGTATACTGTAGGTTTTCCTTCCTCCAAATACACTGGATCTGTCTCTAGCTTCACTGAATTAGTTTTACATCAGCATTGCTCCACTATCTTCAATGGAGTCATTGGTGTAATTGGTAACACAAATTTGTATAAATAGATTAAATTTAAATATTTTCTCTCCAAAATGAATGTATCTGCAGTTAAGCTATTAACCTAATAAGGCACTGGGATTTATTTCTAACTAATTAAGTAACAAATAAGTCAAGATACCAGTTAGAACTGCTTTGCTAGGGATTTTGCTTCCAATTGTCCTGACGGGGTCAGATACCAATGTGGGTGTACATGCTGAGCCTGACATTTCCTTTTCTAAGGACATAGGCGATTAATGGGGTATTTCATTAATGCTGCGAATAAGCCTAGTGGTATTGAGTGCCTTGCTTCATCTGTGATGAATAAAAAGTACTGAGAAGAAGCTCAGTGGCTGAAATATTTTGCAAGTGCAGTGAATCTTTTCCTAGAGAGCACTTTTTCTGCTTTTACACACAGTACCTATATCCTCCAGATTCATATACAATATCCAGGGGTGGTGCCAGCCTCTTCCCAATTGGGGGGGCTAAGGTGGGTTGGACAGAAAATTGCGGGGGGCTGTGTTATACATCTTCTGGCCAAACATAGTTACTCATTTTTTTAACTATACCCACTTAAACGCCATGCCTCTGTGGGCTGTGAGTGGGAACAGGGCAGCAGCAGTATGTGAGGGGAAGGAAGAGGGCTTGGACAGAGGTGGCACTGGGAGGGGTGGCTATGTGGGGGCTAAGGAAAATTTTGAGGTAGCTATAGCCCCCTAAACCTCCCCTAATGCCACTCCTGACAATATCCATATAGAACCTATACATAGAGGCTATATGAATATCATCTAATGTAATCATTGAGTGATATATCACACATTACAGAGAATGAACCGCTTGAATACTATGTACCTAGCATCTGAGAGACACATTCAATATTTTGTGTGTTAAAATACAAATGAAATAATAAGATGAAATTTAATGCATGCACCATGGTAGGAATAATATTTAGAGGACAGTCTCAAGCACCAATTCCACTTACCATTCTCTCTGCTTATAAACTTTTGTTTCTCTTACTTAAAAAATATTAGTTGAAGAAAAATACTCTGGGTCAGATATTCTGGCTGTGCCCAAGAGAGATGTCAATGGTTAACCAATAATGTGAAATCAAAACTCATTAACTCATGGGTGGCCAGAAAAAGGACCAGAAAGGAATACTGTGATCACCCAATGTGATTTCCTGCATAACACAGGCCGCACAACTTTATCCAGTTATTTCTGTTCAAATTAATAATAGCTCATTTTTATTTGTTTTGATTTAACCTATAAACATGATTGCAAATCAAAGGGCAGGGGATGGTCACCACCAGCCTCTACTCTGGGGAATATTTGGTGAGAGACAGCTAATAAGCAACTTCCCTCCCACACTGGAGAAAACATGATCCTGGTGAAGAGGCTTCTAATAATCTAATGCTCCATGCGGCCTCACCCTTTCCCTTCATGCTCCATCCATTTGCAGTGCCACTTAGAAAACCCTTGCACTCTTCATATGAAACATCCAAATACAAAAGTATTCATCCGTCACCTTTCTGCTCCTCTACGGTACTTCATTATGTGCATTACCCAAGGACATGTGTCTTTTCCCCCATCATATCCCTGCCATGAGGAACACCTACACCCCTTGCACACTACCATTTATATCAACTAGGCATTCAGGCTTCACGGTGTCAGAACAAGCTTCTTCAGAGCAGTAGCATGACTGAGGGGGCAACTGGGGCAGCAGCCCTGGATGCTGCCTTGAGGGGGAACTATGACCACTGACAGCATAGCAGCCAGCACTGCCCCATGTGATGCTGCTGCCCATGGCATGAAGGTGCCCTGATATGCCTATGCTTCAGGGACCAAACTAATACTGTGGAATGAACTCTCACAGGAGCTAAATACCATCACAAAATTCACCAACTCAAATGTAAGGTGAGTTTCTTAGATCTTGCTTGTTCTAACATAAACATAACATAACCACACAAAACAGGTAAGTTTATATTATATAAAGAGTATATATTATAATGTAATAACTTCAAAAAGAAGGCTCTTGCATGCATTTTTTCACCTGGGGAAAGGATGAGGGAACAAATGTAAAGGTTAGTCACGCTGTTTAATGCAGTACTGGAAGGCACCAAGACTATAATGACAAGAGAAGCATAAGCATGTAAAATAGAATTTCATACCACAATACACAGTCTTTCCAATAGATACACATACTCTCTCCCCACCCCTATTCTGTGAGATAGCCAACCAGCTTATGCTCTCTTCTGCCTGCATGAGATATTCAGCTTTTATTTTTGTTCTCATGTTCCTTGACAGACCTTGCCCCAGTGCCTAGTAAGGCATGGCCTGACCAGGCCCAGACTTCTGCCCCAAACAGTGGTGTGAAAAAGAGCAGAAACAGAAAGCAGACAAGTAACAGAAATATCTTTCCCCTATATGTAACCATACAACAGCCTGTTCACCCAGTGTTGTTTTCATTCATCAGGGAACTTGCTGAGGCTTTTGGGGGATTCATATTCACCACTCCCTAAGAGAAATCAAGGCTTTTCCCAAAAACCCAGTAATGGTGATCATATAGGTGTGTTGCCAAGTAACACCTTTGCTTTCCCTAGGTGGCACCCATATTCACCACTCCCTAAGAGAAATCAAGGCTTTTCCCAAAAACCCAGTAATGGTGATCATATAGGTGTGTTGCCAAGTAACACCTTTGCTTTCCCTAGGTGGCACCCATCTTGAAAGTGGTATCTTGCACTGAGTTTTAAGTTTGTTAGAATAGCTCTTTTCAGTGTGAGTAGCAGAGTTAGTTTACTGCCCCAAATGTGCAAAGCATAATCCTTCAAAATGAGTGTCTGACATCATGAGTCACAGGCTTCCAAAATAAAAAGAAAGAGGAAAAGCAGAAAGACACTTAACACCAGAAACAGGGACCAATAAAAGATTTTGTTTACAGGATCAAGAACCCAGATATGCTGACTAGGAATGCACTGAGACTTAAAAATCCTAGAGCATAGGGAGGAAACATATCAGGAAGGCATATGCATCCCATTCCAGAAGCTGGAGTTACAACTTCTACCAGTATAGCATACCACATTGCCATGTCCAAAGAATCCCTGCTTTTGCCTGTCACAGTCACTGAAGACATACATGAAAAGTCCTTAGCAAGTCTATGGTGACACATTTGGGATGGTCGCCATTAAAATGTTGCTAATGTCTTGTGCTAACCATTTACTACAATTGGTAGGGGACTATAGTATAGTATGCTGTCCAAGATTTTTCATACGTTTCCTGTTATTCAGGACTTATCTATGGGTCTTTTTTGTTGTTGGGGGGGTGGGGGGTTGGCAGGAGGGGTCAGCAGTCACTGAGTGCTGAGGAATTCTTACAAAACTTTTTGAAAGGGAATGAATGATCCAGTGTTTTCCCCCAGAAAGACAAAGTGAATGGAGATCACTGGAAGTTACTGAAGAAAGGCTGTTTTAAATAGAAAAGAAGGCTTGGAAGGAAGAAGGCTCAGCCTCCAGGATGGACCTACAAATCCGGAAGACTTTAATCTAGGTTCTCCAGACATCTGCACTCCTTGCACTACCATTTAGAGGACACCTTACCCTTCATGCAAAAGCTTCATTCCTGTGTGAGATATGTGGTAGCCCTTTCCATCTGGTATCATTAGTTAAAGTGGAAAAAATGAGGCTAGCTCCCCATGGCCCGTTAAATTCTGCTTTCTCCAAGCCCAGAAAAATAGCTCAGTCTTTTGCTTCATCACTTCCAAGGTTAAGCTGACCTTCCTGCTCTGTCCCCTATTAACAGAAAAATAAGAGCATCACAGTCCAGCCAAGCCCACCACTCTCAGACATATACGCACATCTTTCTTGTGAAAGTAACTCTCTCATTGTTTAATTATGACTTTTGTCAACAGAAAGTAAAAGTCAGCCACAGCCTCTTGTCGCTTGAATCTTCCTAGTCTATCGCCCACCTCCAAAAAACTACTTTCACTGTAGAGCTATGAGCTTTAGTTCCAGTTAATAGGTAATAAGCACAAGGCAAGAGGAAAAGAAGTATTTTTGTTTCAAGAAGAGTTGCTCTTTTGTTTTTAGGTGGTGATAAGACACAATGAGAGGAAATAACATCATGGATAAATAATAAATCCCCTTGTCTCTGCTGCTACAGCACAGGAGAGCCAAAAATGACCATATAACACTTGCATTATTCTGGAATCCCGTAAGAAATTTAATTTAAAGTTTATGAACGCCACTTGTGGACTGTGATAGCCATTTACACTCCCAAAGCATGCATAGCAATACAGTAGGTTTCACTGCTATATTAACATTATTACATAGCCATACATATACCAATTGATTGTATATATATGTATATACCCATTGTGTTGATAATACCAACACTATTTTAGAATTATATTATATTATATTATTATTTATAATTGCACATACATAGAAAATGGTTTGATATATGTATGTAATTCAATACATGCATATATGTATGTAATTCAACAGTACTCATTGATGTTGTAGATCCTTTTTCATGGCAGTAGTCCTATTCATTTCAGTGGGATTGCATAAGTAAGATCTTGCAAGACTGTACCCTTAAATAGCAATATTTTTTGTGCCAAATCATGCATTAAATAATGACATGCAAGAAATAGAGAAAAGCCAAGCATCCACAATCATGACAATTTTATCCAACACACAACATTTCTTCAAATTCCTTTTTGCCTTTTTTTTCTTACAAGAATGACAAGTGGTCTTGGAAATGCAGGGAACTTATATATATGAACAGTAAAATTTCATCTTCAAGTTATTAGCATCTCTGATCAAAGTAGTGAAAAAAGGACCCTGCGCCTTACAGGAAATTGCTCGGTGTAATAAGATTTTCAGCTATTTTACTACAGCGTCCTCCTTCCGTGATTGCTACCCATTTTAGCCTGAGCATCCGAGGATGCACAGTTCTGCTTGTTTGAATAACCTGGATATCCGCGCATTGTCTTTATGGTGCAAAAGAGCCGTCCCTCGTTTAGGCTAGATTATTTTAGCTCACAGGAATGCGCGAGGCATTATTTTTAATTCTAAAATGAAACATCAGTGTACTTTGGAAATCGCCCCGTGCAAAGAAATAGAGCCTGCCTATTTTCACCCACACCGATACACCCAAAAACGTGCCCCCGTGAGCGCAGCTGCTAAGCGTTTCCTACAGCAGTGGCACATCTTTGACAGGTAAATTAGGCGCTATAGTTTACAGGAAGGGAACTGGAGGAATGTAGGCTATCCGTTGAATGCTCCTACCCCGCGGATTGTAAAATAATCTTGCCAAAGCCATTCATAGCTATTAACTTCCTCCTCCAGAAAATATCGGGTGGCATGCTAAATAATAGAAGGGGCGAGGTCTACATCGATTCCCACTCGAGTCACTTTTTTTCTGAGATGAGCTGGCTCTCACTCGGCTCCCTGGAGCCCAAGCGGGGCTTTGCCAGCACCTCCCATCCCAGCAGGACCAGAGGATGGTAGAGAAGTAGGGCTGGAAGGGACCTCCACGGGTCCTACCCCCTGCCCGGGGCAGAATCAGCCCTGTCCAGCCCAGCCCCAAGCGGGGCTTTCTGAGCACTGCCCTGAGACAGGCAACGGGAACAACTCAGTACCCGAAGAAAAGGCTCGTCTGCCCAAATGTCCTTGAGGCTGGACCGGACGGCATCTCCATGGAGAACTCACAGCCCCGGCCCAGGCCAGCTTGCACGCACGTGTGTGCGGGAGAGAGGGGTGCGGGCCAAAAGTCTTGCTCTGCTTTCCCATGTTCAGATCCCGCTGCAGAGACACTGGGGGAGAAGATGATTTGATTTGATTTTTTTTCCTCCCACGCCAGGGGATGTCCCCCTGCAAACCCTGGGAAACAAACGTCTCTGCCAAGCGTTGGCTTTTGCCCCTGGCTGCAGCGACCCCACCTACACCGAGGACCGCGAGGCTCTGAAACGCGGGGAGTCGTTGCGTTGAGAAGGGAAGTCCTGCTTTCAAGGCGGCGAGGCCGGCGGGCGGAGGGGAGAGGGTTTAGCGAGGCCAGCACAGCCGGGGGCGGGGGCGGAGGCTACCATCTTCATTTCGGCGTCTCTCGCCCCCCCCGCCCGGGCTCTCGGGCGAGTGAAACCTTTGCCCGGGAAAGGGCGGAGTTCGTGGGCTGGGAGCGTGTGTCTTGATCCATCCGATTCTGTCGCTGTGCCCCTCCCGGGCCGGGCCCGCCGGGCATCGGGCAGGAGCGGCCCGAGCTGGAAGGAGAGGGGGCTCTTGGCTCAGGACTGCTCGCTGCGTCCGGCCCTTGCCCGCCTCGCCGCAAAGAGGGGCAGAAA
>NW_005842404.1:1039739-1040594 GCF_000455745.1 Alligator sinensis | reverse complement strand
GCCTTCCTTGGTAATAAAGAGGCTGGCCCCACCCAGCCGGCTGCTGCGCCTTATCTGGCGGCGGGGAGGAAGCAGGGAGTCCAGAGGTCACGCTGGGTGGGGTGGGCCCCGCCCCGCCCCGCCCCGCCCCGCCCCTGCCCCTGCGGCGCGGCCGAGGCCGGGCTTGGGCGGCCTCGCTTACCTCCTGCCTCGACCGGGCCTCGGGCACCTCGGGGCCCGGAGGGGGTCAGGGCCTCCCCCCACACGCACACACATGCACACACATATACACACACAGACACACACATGTACATACACGTATACATATTCACACAGATACACACATGCACACATGCATACACACAGATTCACACATACATAAGCACACAGACGTACACACATACAGACATACAGACAACAGACACACATCCATAAAAACACACACAACCATACACACATGCATATAGATACACACACATACACATCCACACACACACACACAGACGCACAAACATACATACACACATACATAAACACACACACTTACACACAGACACTCGCGGGCACACGCACACAGATATACACACGCACACACACCGGCCGCGGGGTTGGTGCGGGGGGGACGACGAAAGTGGGACGCGGCCCGGAGCAGCCCCCCCTCCCCCCGGCCGGGCCGGCTGCATTCTCGCCGGAGCCGCTTGGAGGTTCATTAATATCATTAGCATTTAACCCCCTCCCTGCCCCCCTCCCCCTCCCCAGCCCACGGCTGACGTCACACCCCGCCAGGAGTTGGGGGGAAGCGCGGGGAAGCGGCGCGGGCCCGGGGATCCTTTCCCTCTTATACGGCCCGTCCCCGCCGCCGGCGCTGCCTCCCTT
>NW_005842404.1:1038691-1039375 GCF_000455745.1 Alligator sinensis | reverse complement strand
CTGCCCGCCCGGTCCCCGCTGGGCGCGCAACAGGTCTGCCCACGTCCAGGCGGGCGCCGCCGCGGGTGCTGGCCGGGAGGTGCTGCGTGCGCTCGCTTCTCCCCCATTAGACTAAAACCCAAGTCCCAAGACTTGGGAACTCAACTGGGTCGGTGACACTGAGCCGCATCGGCCCCTCGGGGGCAAGAGGATTGCGAGGCAGCACTTCGTAATCCTGCAGAGAGGGAAGCAGAAACAACTGAAAAGTCACATTTCCCTTAAGTCCTAAATCCGCGTCCCGCATAACTGGGGGATTTAAAGCCCGGCGCACCGCGGGCCGGGCCGGGTAAGACTTGGGAACTCAACTGGGTCGGTGACACTGAGCCGCATCGGCCCCTCGGGGGCAAGAGGATTGCGAGGCAGCACTTCGTAATCCTGCAGAGAGGGAAGCAGAAACAACTGAAAAGTCACATTTCCCTTAAGTCCTAAATCCGCGTCCCGCATAACTGGGGGATTTAAAGCCCGGCGCACCGCGGGCCGGGCCGGGTAATCCCCGGCGGGGCTGTCGGGGGTGGAAAGTGGATGGAGCCGGTAACAAAAGCGGCGGATAGGCAGGGCGGCGGCGGGCGCTGGCGGGCCCGGGCTGCGGGCTGCGCGCCTCGTCCCTTGCTCCTGCCCCTAATCCTCCTTTGTCCCCGGGCCGTG
>NW_005842404.1:1037084-1037722 GCF_000455745.1 Alligator sinensis | reverse complement strand
GCCCCGCGTCCGGCTCCTGGGACCCAGCTCCGGCGCGGCCCGGCCAGGCCTGCCTGGGGCGGGGGCAGCAGGTACCTCCCGGCCTCCCCCAGCTTCCCTCTGGCAGCCTTGTCCTGGTGAAAAATACACACGCACACCCCTAAATATATACACACACACACATACGCACACGCATCTAGGTACACACACATACATGCACGCATACACACACACAAATATATCTATACAACTGTCCGTGTATCGATGGAGCCGTAGCTGTCGGTGTAGAGCTGGGTTCTCGAGCCTGGCTCGCGGAGCCGGGCCGCGGCGCGGAGGCCGGAGGCCGGGTCTCCGGCTCGGCACAAGCCGCGCAGAAAAGCAGGAGGGATCCGAGGAGCCGGGCACGTTTTCGGGCCCTTGGGAAGACGAGACTTTGGCTGGATCGGGCCGCGGGGGGTGTTAGGGGACAAAGGAGCCCCAAATGCCGAGGGCAAGAGCTGCAGGAGAGGAGACAGTCTGGGGAATAAAAAGGGCAGGTGTCAGCCCCGAGCGCGGCGGGTTGCTTTGCACGGCTCTGGCCCGCGAGGTCCCGGTGCACGGAGCCTGGAGAGGGCCAAGGAGAGAGAGAGACGAAAGCAGAGATAAACTCGTCCCTGCCA
>NW_005842404.1:993149-1036932 GCF_000455745.1 Alligator sinensis | reverse complement strand
CGGCCCAGCCCCGACCTGCCGGCCCGGGCCCAGCCCTCGCCCCTTGGGCCCGGGGCCGGTGGGGCGCGGGGGTCCCCTGCCGCGGGGTACTCCTCGCCTCCAAGTTTCCCCTCCCCCTCCTCCCTCCCAGCCCTGCCCTAATCCCTGTCCCCTCGACGCGCTGTGTATAGCAGCTGTCGAGTCTCATTTAGGGGAGTAGCTGGCAGCCCGGGCTGATTGGAGGCAGTCAAACGGGTCTCAATGGGGGAAATCATTAAGTTAACACTTTATCTAATGTCCCCATTGTCTGGCCGGAGGCGCTGTTTCACAGCCGCGGGCAGACATGTCTCAAAGCAGCCCGGCCTCCGAAACTCTCCAGGGGCCGCGGAGGAGGCTCCAGCCCAGCCCCCCGCCCGACGGGCTCCTTGCGAACAAAGGTCGTGGCTGCCAACCAGCTCGAGCCTGGGCCCAGGGGCTTAGCTGGACTCACTGCGGGAGGGGAGAAGGGGGGCCTGGCTGGCAAAGCAGACATGGGGTCGGAGTGAGCTGCGGGGTGCGCACCTCGGGGCTCCCTCCGCCCAGGGAATGCTGCAGAGTGGTGCCAGGGGAGCCCTGTGCAGACAGTCCCCTTCGCTGGGACAGGGGCACCCCTGTTGTAACCCCAGCCCCTGCCCCTGCCCCTGGCCCAGCTCCTGCCGCAGCAGTGAGGGGCCGCAAGCCCGGCTCGGGGTCCCTGGTGAGCCCTGCTCAGCACCACTCCCTGTGCCCACCCGCCCACAGGTCGCATCCTCGACATCCCCTGCAAGGTGTGCGGGGACCGCAGCTCTGGGAAGCACTACGGCGTCTATGCCTGCGATGGCTGCTCAGGCTTCTTCAAGCGGAGCATCCGCAGGAACAGGACCTACGTCTGCAAGTCGGGAAACCAGGTACCGGTACCCGCCAGGCTGTAGGGACCAGGACCGGCACCTCCCCTGCCTGGGCATCCCCCCCCACCTGGGCCCAGGGGCCAGCAGGGCAGGGGCTGCACCTTGCTGGGCCTCCATGGGATCCCCCCACCCTGGGAACACTGGCAGCTCCTGGCACTGCTCCCCAGACCCGAGGTCAAACGTCAGTCTCCAGGACATGGATGGCCTGGGTGCAGCCAGGTGGTTGGAGGGGCCCAGGACAGGATGAGGGGCAGGCTGGGACAAGGCTGCCCACCCAACCCCCAGCTCCCTGCTTCCTGCTCTCCCCCCCTCCCCCCACCCCAGCCAGCTACATGTCCCCCTTCCAGCCCTGTGTCCCTCTGTGTCTGCAGGACAGGCTGGCAGAGGAGGGGACCAGCCTTGGGCATGGGGCACAGGCAGAGCAGGGCTGAAAGAATGAGGTGAGGGCAGGGCTGGGTGCCCTCTGGCTGGTAGCTGTCTCCTGCTCAACACCACTTCCCCAGGGCTTGCCTGCCCGGACCATGTGTGGATCCCACTCCAGATTTCCCTGGTCTGGCTAAGCCCAGATCTGGAGCCAGGTGCCCAGGGGGCCTGGGGCACTTCCAAAGGATAACAACATAGGAATTGCCAATGTCAAACCATAGGTCCTTCTTGCTCCATCTCCTGTCACACAGTGACAAAGTGGAGGCTAAAAGGGGGAGTGAACTGAATCTGACCAGGGTTTCCTTCCTCCTCACTGTTCCTCTCTGCCTTGCAGCCTCCAGCAGTTTAAGGTCTAGTTCTGATTCAGAGGCTGTGTCCCTAATAGCTCCTGATGCCCCTTTCCTCCAAGAATGTGTCCAAGCTCTTTTTCAAATGTGGCTAACCTATCAGCTACCCCACTTCCGGGTGGCCAGGAGTTCTGTCCTCACCGCAGCGCCATGCTGGGTGAAAAGGAACCTCCTTGGGTTACGTTTAAGCTGCCTGCCTACTCCTTTCATTTCATGACTCCTAGCTCTTGAACTGTGAGAGAGCACATAAAAAATCTCTGTGTCCTTTCTCTGCACTGTTCAGTATATTGTGGACCCTTGTCATGTCCCCCCATCAAGCATCTATCTCTCTTCCAAACTGAACAGGCCTAGCCTCTGTAGTGTATCCTCTCCTCCTAGGGAACCACTCCAGATCACTGATCATCTTTGTTGCCCTCCTCTGGACCCAGGCCAGGGTGTAGTCTGGGTGGTGGGGCAGGCACTGGGTTGTCCCAGTCCCCACTTCTCATGGCAGGGCTGTGCTGTGCTTGTTGCAGGGGGGCTGCCCAGTGGACAAGACGCACCGGAACCAGTGCCGGGCCTGCCGGCTGAAGAAGTGCCTGGAAGTCAACATGAACAAAGATGGTAGTTGAATCCTTTGGCCTGCCTGGGCAAATGAAGCCTAGATCTGGGCACACACTCCCCCAGGCTCTGGGAGATGAGAGGGTCAAGGGCAACGGCAGGGGCTGCAGGATGTGTGAGGCAGGCACAGGCTCGTATAATGCCAGTCCCATCCCAGCCCAGGTCCCATGTGTCCTGGAAGCCTTTTAGATCTACCACTTAGAGGAATCTTATGGCTACTCCCTGGGCCCAGGCGGGTCACAGCCTTGAGTGATCGCTGCCCCCCTGCTCAGGCTTGACTCCTGTCCAAACAGAAGGTTTTGCTGGATCTGAGACACTGCCTGGCAAGGGCATAGCCAGGACCTTGCCAAGTATGAACACCTGGGCTTTGGCAGATCTGCCCTGAGGGCTGCTGTGACACACCCACCACCCACCCACCTGTGAGCAGGGTAGGGGAAAGTGATGATAACTCTAAATCTCCTGCTGGCACTGATGTAACTAGTAACAGAGCAGGGCTGGAGAGATGGCTACGCATGTCCAGGCACACCAGATCATGCTATGACTGGGTCTGGGTAAAACAATCTGCCCTGGAAGATGTATGCTGTGCATGCTAGAAGGCATTGGCTATGCAGGATCCACTACTTCAGCACAGCTCACTAGGTGACTGTGCCTTAGGAGCCCCGCTGAAGCCAACAGGAGCCTTTCTGAGTCACTTGATTTTCTAACTCAGCCTTTTTTTCTCCCCTCCCCTTCCCCCCCACCCCAGCTGTTCAGCATGAAAGGGGCCCACGGACATCCACAATAAGGAAGCAAGTAGCTCTGTATTTCAGAGGACACAAGGAAGAGAATGGAGCTACCCCACACTTTCCCTCTGCTGCTTTACCTGCCCCTGCCTTCTTCACTGCTGTCACCCAGCTGGAACCCCACAATCTAGAGCTGGCTGCTGTGTCCACTACTCCAGAAAGGCAGACCTTAGTGGGACTTGCACAGCCAACTCCAAAGGTCAGCTCTCTCCCGCTGATGTATCTCGCGCTTTGCAGGCTAGATGAACACTTGGATGAGATGGGTTAACCAGGAATGGTCCTGCCTTGAGCAGCAGGTTGGACTAGATAACCTCTTGAAGTCCCTTCCTTCCCTATCTTTCTGTGTTTCTACTCAGCAGAGGACTGACAAGAAGATGTTACATTTAAGGCAAAATACTGAGAAACAAAATTGAGGTGGGGAGAACCTCAGCTTAGAGCTGGGTTCATTAAGAGGGATGAAAATTTCCCTTGGTTTTCCCAAGAATTGTGTTTGAATCAGAACTGCCAGATGGGACCTTCAATATTCATAAGATCATTTTGACATGGCGGGTAAAATATGAGTTTCTTGCTCTATGCAGTTAAACGCACTCACGTGCACTTTAAACAGTCTTACATATGCATATGTGTTACATAGAAACGCACACATGTGCAGTGGAACAATGCATAAGTACTGCCACCTACAGACTACACATCAGCCAACTTGTTTCTACCTTACTAGATGCTGAACTAGGAGAACTGTTGACTTTCTGTTCAATAAATGTCCACCTCTATAATGATTAGTCCCTAATCCATTGTCAGGTTCCGAACAAATCACTGCAGTCTGTCCAGATGGCTGTGTTCACAAATGTGATCAATCTTCCTGTTTATTTCTTGGCTTTGAAATGATATAGACAGTTTCAGTAACCTGAAAAATGAGGAGCTATCTGAGAGTTATTCATAAGAACCAAAATATATCCATATTACTTTATCAAAATATATATAGGCACATTTGCACAGATAACCATCTAAATTGTTGTAAATCAAACTGGTTTATAAAGCCTGAATCAGTTGTTGAATTGGGGGCTCTTAACATATATAGTATTTCCCTGCTCTTATAGCAGAATTTGAATACTTCTGCAGGTAGGGGATCAAGCTATATATCAGCAGACTTTTTTTACTGTTACAGGTATAGTCTGTCTTTACTTTTCATGTAGTGCAATCCTACATCATTTATTCACATGGACAGCAATCATGTAACATGCTTTAGAGAGGGGGCACTGAAACCAATGGAAGATTTTTTTTGTTGGCTGAAGGATAGGATTGCTGGAATTATATACTGTACAGGAGAATAATTGCTGAAGTGCAGGTGGGTATATGTGTGAACAATGTGATGTTTTTCCTTCATCTTATATGATATTGACTTATTTTATTTCTTCTAACAGTATCCACATGAAGTCAATGGTACACCTATGTATCTCTATGAAGTGGCTACTGAATCTGTTTGTGAATCCGCAGCCAGACTTCTCTTTATGAGCATCAAATGGGCCAAAAGTGTTCCAGCCTTTTCCACTTTGTCATTACAAGATCAGGTAAGGATTACACAATAAGTAATTATGCTTAGCTTAGTAACAGTATTTAAGAGGGGTTCAATCTTTAAAATTCAGATATGCATCTGGATTTTTACCATTCCAGAGCTCTAAATGCTTTTGTTCTGGCTAGTAACAAAGATATATTATTTTAACAGCAATTTTCATGTGACTGAAATAGTTATTTTATAGAGCAGATGAAACTCAAAAAGGGAACAAATGATGATATAAGATAATTTTTCTTAAGAGGCAGTACACTCCAGAGGGCAGGGCAAAAGGCAGGAAAACAAGAGATCTAAGGTGAAATCCCAGCCCCATTGAAGTCAATGGTTAACAATCTGACTTCATGGATCCATGATTTTACTTCTGGGCTCTTCCACAGCTTTACTATTATGTAAGCTTTGGTGAATCACTTAGCTTCTCTGTGTCTCAGCCTCCCCTTCTGTAAAATGGGGGTAATGATATTTTTTCTCTATTTTAAAATCCATTGGTGCTTATGGATGAAAAGTACTTTATGAGTTAGATATTACACTTCTTAATTCTAGTAGTATACATTTGCCAGTTGATTTTGTAATAATTCTATGTCAATGGAGTTACTTCACTTTCATGCCAGTGTGATGATGAGAGCAGAATTTTGCTTGCCTTTTTTTGTTAATTAAAATCTTCCTTAATTTGTCTTGTTTTCCTCTGTGACAACTTGCCTTTGCCTCAAGTAAATTGTGTGCAAACCAAGTCATTTCTTAATGACTTGATTTTTGATGAGGACATGATGCATTGTGTATACTGTATTAATTCTGAAAAGTAATCAGGCAATAATAAAAGAAAAAATCAATACAAAACCCCAATCACAAAATATTCTTAATATTTTGATGTTATTGAGTTTAATTATGTAATATGATTACTAGAAAGAAAAACACTGTATTTTAAATAGCACATATAACTATATTAATTGACTCTTCTAAAAGTCACCAAATAGAATACACTAATGTATCATAGACCAAACATTGTAAGCCTTATTGGACAAAAACAAGTGCACATTTGGAGCTAAAAAAGATCTTTTTTAGAAGGGCAATGGTGTCGTCTTCCTAAAACAGAAAGGCATTTATTTAGATAAATTGAAATATCCCTTTGCCAGGGCTAGTCCCAGATTTTGAGGGTACTTTTGTAGAATTAAATAGGCAGGGCCTCATTCATTTTCCCTCTAAGTATTGTCACTGGTGAATCAGATTTGTACATTCAGGGCCACTGACTGAGATGCTGCAGTGAGGGCATAAGCCAAAGAATTAACAGTGAAAAGGAAACTGTATTTATGAAGACAATGGCCCAGATTCTTCCACTGCTGAATGCAAGCCACCACCATTGGCTTAATTACAGTTGTTCCTGTGTGGCTGGATCTGACTATCACAGAGTTCAAAGGAAGTACAATTAGGCCCGGACCACATGCATAATAGGCTTTGCTCTGAATATCACAGTCACTTCAATAAGAAAGCTCTCCCATAATGCAAACTGTGGCCCAGTTCAGCCCTGGATCATTACTATCAATGGCAGTCCACCTGGGCCAGGACTTAATTTGGCTTGATTTATAAAAATTCCCCCGGAGGCCATGCCTGCTAGAGGAGTGAGGTGGGGTAGTGGAAGAATTTCTGAGAATACAGACCATTCTATACCACTCAACATTCCTCAGAAAGATAGGACAATTACCTGTCACAGACATCAGAATATCCTGTCATCTTAAGAGAATCAGCTACATATTTTATTTTACATATACTGAATATAAAGAAGTTGTAATAGCCATTGAGTCTCTTTTAAAGTGGAAGCCTTTCATCTTTCCCATTATTCTGTACATTTTCTAGAAATGGATGAGTTGAAAAAGTTTCAAGGATCTTTTTAGATATGCCCATCACTAACAGGAGGTCATCCTTTCAGACCAGCTGCAGGACACACAACTCTGGAGATGCATACACTCCAGAATCCATAATCTGAGTATAGTACTCTGGCTCAAATAATCAAGACTTTTCAAACTTAAGAGGTTTTCAGTTCTTGGATTTTGTTTGAATTTCTTTCTACCTTGGTTCCTCTATCATACTCAGGAGAATTTCAAAGATCTTATTTTTAAAGCCTTTTTTCCCCATAATTAATCAGAGAGTTGATTCTTGTAATTGAACAACTATTCAATTTAATTTGACAATGGTATGGATATTGATGTCTGAATTTCCTTTGTATATCTCTGATGTCTGCCTGAACAGAGTCCGAAATCATTTCCTAGGATCTGTTTTTGTTTAGAAATCCTCTAGAAAAATTAAAATATTGTGAATCTATAACTGTATGTCACCGTTCTATCTTGAAAAGTGTGAAAACCAGCCTGTTGACAATATACCCATTACTAACAAAAGGTCATCCTTTCAGACCACCTGTAGGACACACAACTCTGGAGATGCATACGCTCCAGAGTCCATGATCGGAGTATAGTACTCTGGCTCAAATAATAATTTGTCATTAAATGATTTTTCTCAGGAGCTGCATATAAGCTTCCTGGAAGCTGCATGCAGCTCAGAAGCCAGTTTGGTCACAGCTGTTGAAGATCATTGCCTATTCTGGAGCAAAGTAGAAATAAGTGTCCAATCTCAAAAAACCCAGAGATTTTTTAATTACTTTGAGAAACAAGGGTCATTTATAAATTAAGCATGAATTAATCAAACTGGTGCTTTTAAAGCTTTATGAATAGGAATTTGAAGAAACTCAGCTTTCAGAGAATAAAGCCCTTTAACTTTCTGAAGTCTTCAGGCTTCAGGTGGGAAAGAAAATACGAAATTTATATCTTCCAGGAAACACAGTTCATTCTCGTATCTGCATGACTGAGTGACAAAAAGATTTTTTAAAGGAAATAAGTGGCTCTGAATTGATTTCTTCATACAACACACAAACCTGCATATCTAAAAGAGATATCAGTTCTTTATAAAGCAGAGATTATCTGGAGGAGGATATAGCTTATAGTCTCCAGTGTTCAGAAATAATTAGGAGTTTGTTCTGTTCTACTCAGAGCAGACCTGAGATGGATACCACACTTCACATTTTTTCAACTGTAGCATAATATGCTGTGCAGTCTTTGTTACTGTAAAAGCCAATGCAATTATTTAAACATTGATTATGTATAAATAGAGTTATGATTACTTACTTTTCAGTCACTATCTCAATGTTGTATTACATCTCTGCAATGCATTTTAGATAGTATGAAATGACTGTGATGATAAGTATTTTGACTTACGAAGCTCTATCCCTCAATCTAATGAAATCTATGCAGTTTGAAATACTAAGTATTAAACATTAGACATATGATAAGGAATTTACATTTTTTGCATGATATTGATACTGCTGATATACGCTGCTTACACATTTGAGTCTAAGAAAATGAAAGTTCAATTACAATTTTGTCTACCTTTTTTCCATGTTAAAGAAACATTGCCAGAATTGGTAGGCCTGATAAGTGACTTTCCCTTTCCCCTAATAAACTATATAGTTGAAACATCTGAGTTTATAAGCAAAATCTTTGGCTAACATGCAAAATTTATTAGGCTGAGGTTAATCAGATAGTTAGGAATCCCTCCACCTCTTCCTCCAGTTTCAAAGCACCAGTGTGGCCACTTTTGCAACCCCTTACAGAAGTCTTAGCATGGCAGTAGCATCATCAAGTCCTGAGCTTTGCTTCCCTTTCCTAAAAGAACAAAGCAGCTTCATTATGGGGAAGTCACCATGTGCTCTCTGTGGCATGTCCCCCAGCCCAGATCATGGAACTAATGAAGTTTTGGCAAAGGAAGTCGGCTAGGCCAAAAGTCCATACATGCAAAATTACACTGTGCTGTTTTTACCAGTCTAAGCCATAACAAAGCTGAATTCTCCTCTCCTGTACACTGATGCATCTCCAGTGAAATCAACTGCATTGTCTCTGCAAAAGAAGAGGCAAGCATAGCACAGTGGTTGCCATTCAGCCTCCCTGTGAAAAAAAATCTACATCACCAAATGAGTGAGCAAACCATGCCAGAAACTGCACTGATCAGATCTAAATCTTGGTACTCCAGACTTCTTGGTTGCTTGGGTTTGGAATTGTTTGGTCCATTATGCAGAGAGAGGGACAAGCCAAAATGCTTGGATCTGGATTCAAACAGGTGAGGGAAGTTTGTAGCTAAGGGTCTCACTCTGAAGGGAAAAAAAATCAGCAACCAGTTTGCAAGGATTATCTTAAGCAAAGTAGGAAAACAAGTAAAATTGAAAATATGCAAGTATCTACGTGTACCATCTAAGAATGACAGATTCATTCAGCCAAGAATGGGTTAAAGGTAAAAATGCTATTTCTGGTGATCATAAAGTAGTGCTTTGAAGGGACTCTCTAGCAAATGAGGTCACCATTGATTTGATAAATCATATATTTGTAACGTAAAACATTCTAATGTAGAAGCAACATCACCAAAAGAACTGTTCAGGTTCTATTCCCCCCTCTATGTGTATACCTGTTAACACTGAGGATTTTAGTGGCAACCATTAATCCTTCCAGATCATGGTGCATGCGTGAGAGGTCACCCAGACCTTCAACACATATGACTAGGGAGGAGTGGAGGCTACCCAGATCTTCCATCTCCCCTTTATGCCACTGAGACCAAATCCAAAGGCCAGACTGAGTCCAGATGTTTGGTGCCTCCATGGCTGTGATTGTATAAGCATCCAGGAATCAAACCCAGGTCTCCTGTATGGCAGACAAGTATTCTACCACTGAACCCCCAGGGGACTCCAACACTGAGGTGCACACGGAGAGAAGAGGCCTTTCACTGTAGAAGCCTACTCAAGAAAAATATGCATAGATGTTTATATAGACTGCAAGGCCTTTGTGGTGGGATCTGTCTCTGTTTCTGTTTGTACAGCACCTAACACCATGGAGATTCTCTCCACCCACAGCCTAAAACAAGTCATTAGTCTCAGTAATAGATCTACAATACATATAGTTAGGCATAGATACCTTATAAAAAAGATGAAAGAAAAGCTAAAGTACTCAGAGGGAAAAATACCATGACAGGCATTTAAAGTAGTTTTTAAAATAACAGAAATTTACATAGTGAAATTGTTTATAAATCTATAAATTATACACCATGTTATATTGTACATCTATTGTATAACAGCTGATGCTTTTGGAAGATGCTTGGAGAGAACTGTTTGTTCTAGGAATAGCACAATGGGCCATTCCAGTTGATGCTAACACTCTACTGGCTGTATCTGGTAAGAATTGCACAATTTAATGACTTTGTTATAGAAATTACCATAAAAATACATTACTGAAAAAAGAACAACATGTAAAGAATAACAAATTTGTACTGAACAATAGAGCATACCTGTCATTTATAAATCTATATTTAAATGCAAATAATGTTGTTTTGTTGTATTCATGACTGCTTGCATTGTCATTTAAATGCAAATTACTGTGTTTGTTATCATCCAAGAGAAGATTTTATATTAACTTTCATACAATATAGTCAGTTTACATGGCATCAGATATCTAAGAGTGACAATTGAATAGATATTGATATAGAGGATTTTGTCAGAAATCAATATAAAATACTGCAAATGCCTTAATATTAGAGTATTTATTTCACATGTTTTTATTGTAGGCATGAATGGTGACAATACAGATTCTCAGAAGCTGAATAAAATTATTTCAGAAATACAGGCTTTACAGGAGGTTGTGGCTAGATTTAGACAACTTCGGCTAGATGCTACCGAATTTGCCTGTCTCAAATGCATTGTCACTTTTAAAGCTGGTAAGCAGAAATATCCCCTTGCTTTTTCACTCTGATTACTATCAGTTAGCTACTTAAAACAACATTTTGTAGCAGAGATCCAATTACATCGGCTTACAGTTTTCTGCTGCTCAGTACTGATAGGCAGTGTTTCATGTAAGTGTTAAAAACATTGTACAAATCACAGTGCATTCTTAGATAAATTTAATTAACACTAATGTAAATGTTTTTGACCAACTGAAGAGTCAAACTGACTGGTTACGGATCTGCTTTCCAGTACCTACACACAGTGGTTCTGAACTCAGAAGTTTTCGAAATGCTGCCGCCATTGCAGCCCTTCAAGATGAAGCTCAGCTCACTCTGAACAGTTACATCCATACCAGGTGACTGCTGTTTTTTTCAATATGCTTTTAAAATGCTGTAGGTACCCTCCATGAAGGCAGTGGCACATTTCCATTGATTTAATGGGGCCAAAGTTTCACACACCAGGTCAATGATGAATGTATGTCTGTGGCAGAACCTAGATTCTGCAAATGGAATAAGGGATATGGAATTTATTCAGATAAATGGGAAAATGGAGTTTTTTTCATCTGGGATTTTTCACAGCATTAAATAACAAAAACAATAAAAGCAATAACACATATAATAATAGCAGCACTTTTCTTCCAAGAATTAAAATCTTTTTACTGTATTGCTATACCCATTTTGAGGTGGGGAAACTGAAGCACAGAGAAGTGAAATCACTCATCCAAGACCCTAGAATGAACCCATTCCAGAGATGGGAACAGAAAAACTGAGATCTTGTGACTCTTAGTTCAGGCCATAGCAACTAAAATTATGAGAGTTAAAACATTAAAGAAGATTTTCACTTCAGTCTAGTCCTGTGTAACATAATCAAGATGCAGAAAACAACCATAAGAAGGTGCAACTGTCACCTTTTAAAATTAACAAGAATAAAACTGGGAAGGCACTATGCAATCTACAAACCACTCTACTATTCTTCTTACTATATAAGCTGTCTTTTCAATATTACCACTGCTTAGAATAACTTCCCAACTTGAGCCACAAGTCTAGGAGTGTGGCCCAAGCAGTTCATTTGGCAACTGGGACACTGTGGGGAGAGATGCATAGGGGAGAAAAGTGCAATGGGAGAAAGGGTGAATCTTCTAGCTCATTCTTTGCAATTCTTCCATCCATTTGAGGGGCTGCAGTGGTAAGTTCTGAATGGTCTTACCCCTACTTAAGTTAGCCTTGAAATTCAGAGAGGCAATTTAGAGATGGAGGGAGTAGGTAGAAAGGAAAGGAAGGGGTGTAACTTCTATGTGGTACATTGCAGCTTTCCCATTCCCTTTGCAGTTCACTACCCTTGTCCCCTTCTAAATTTTTGTAATGCCTAGTGCAGTGCTTCCCAACCTCGGGTCGCGACCCAAATGAGGGTTGCGGAGGCAATGTCAGTGGCACCGCACACCAAAGACAAGCTGCACCACATGCTTCCCAGCCCGTGCTCCCAGGCTGCTACTGCAGTCCACTCCCAGCACCAGGTTGCAGCAAAAAAAGGTTAGGAACCACTAGTCTAATCAAATCAAACTGCTTCTTCCAGGCCTGGATCCACAGAGGGTGCAGTAGTGTGGCTGCACCCTCCCCTTTTGGATTGGACCGCACCATAGGAGCCTCTGGGGACTTTTTTAAGGTCCTAAAGGAGGTGCAAATCCCTCCTCCCCGCCTCTTCTCTATCTCTCTCACCTGCTGCTGTTTCTTTCTTTGCTGTTCTGGGGGTAGGAGAAGCACCAGGGGCTATTCCTTCTGCCCCAGTCTGGCTGCATGCAGGCTGGGCTCAGTTGGGGATGGTGACAAAAGCAGTATGGATGTGCAGGGGGAATCCCCTGCCCTGCAGCTGCTTTCAGGAAATGGGGCAGGGAGGAGGGAACTACTCTTCTGTCATGCTGTGGCTGCTATCTCCATCCCCAGATGAAGGGAGGGGTTGAGGGGAGGGAAGGAGAGTGGGGATTTTCACCTGCTTTAGGGACTTGGAGGCTTTTAAAGGGGTCTTTCTGCATCAGGGGGGCAAAAAAGGCTGGCAGCTAGGGGTGCAACCACCCCTGTAGTGCAGGTTGCTGCTCCTGCACCCCTTTTTGAGAAATCCTGGATTCACTGTTGGCGTCTTCCTCTACTATTGTTCTAAGAATGAGCAACACTCAAATTTACTCTTTTGAACAAGGGCTTTTCCTCACCTTCCACTGACCCCTTCACTCTTCTGGGACAATGGAGCTCTCTTGTGAAAAAAATAAAGCTCTTCTGTGCAAGAAATAGCTTTCTCAGAAGACAGTCAAAGACTGTTGAATGAATTCCCTCAGAAATGACCACAAACCTCACCATCTTCTGCTCCAAGCACCAGGCCCTTCCTTTGACTTTGCCTTAAATATGAACATACAACAATGTCCATTTACATATTTATCTGTGTGTGTACATCTAATACAAAACACTCCACTAGACACATTTCTGTCTCTGGTGACAGGAGGAGAGAACAAATATGTGACTAACTAAGAAATGGTGGTGATAAGCATTATATAGAAACAGAATAAAATAAAGGATATGATTTAATGATCAGTGAGTTACATGTGTGAATTCAAATGGCAACACATCCCTAAGGAAATCCTAAAAATTAAACACAGCTATCACCTACACTTAAATTCAATCATTTTCCAAACCCAAGAACATTTTTAATTGTTTTATATGTATAAGAAAAACGATGCTCACTGTCTTTGAAGTCCACTTGTTTAGATTAAAGAAAGTAACCTACACTGTGGAAGTTAACAAACATACAGCAGCCTGTTGCAGCAGTACATAGTGAAAGGGCCAGAGTGGCATCTTTGTGGCCTCTGGAAGAATCTCCACATCAATATTATGCCACAGGATTCAGGCTTACATGAGCAGTCAGAGGGAGAAGCCAAAGATGTTACACTCCAAGTTCCACAGGAACAGATTTTCCGCTGGTGAATGCCTTGGAAATCCTCTTATTTACACTAGTTGTACACTGGTATAGTTCTGTATGCTTCAGTGTTGGAGGAGAATTAGGTTCCAAAAATCCCAGGCATAAGCTTGGGATTTACAGACTGAGTGACACAAAAACTATGCCGCAGCCCAGACTGCTGTCAACAGCGATGCCAGGCAGTAAAACATATTGGATAGATCATATTCTTCCATAGATATTTCTGCAGGAGCTAGCATTAGGCCCAATACCACATGGGTAAAAAGTAAAAGCAGAAATTAGGAACAACATTATTTCTCTCTAGCCTTCCTCGGTAATTCATTATTTTAAATCCATACTGATTGGCATTTTACTAATGCAGAAAAATCTATGCCACTTTTCTGGAAAGGCAAGCATTAAAAAATGCTGTTAGTTAAGTTTTCTGGATCTAAAACAAAACATTTGTTTCTCTTTTTTTTTGCAGTGCCTTATGGTTTGCACTATATTTTGATGTATTCTCATAATAGTGTGTGGAATTTTGTAGGTGAAGCCCTGCTTGCACTGAAATCCATGGCAGAACTCACATTGATTTAAATGGGATCAGGATTTCATTCTCAAGTTTCACTACGTACCATTACATGAACAGAAATGGCTTGATTCTGCTCTCTCTCTCATTTTACACTTGTGTCAATCTTTTGATTTCACGTTGGTGAAATCATTTGATTTCAGGGCAACTGCTCCAGGCTTAAATGGCTGCAGTAGGAATGTTCTCATATTAGACCCAATTCCTTTTTCACTTACACTAAGTAAGTTAGGAGTAATTGCTCTGAATTTAGCAGAGTTATGTTGGTGTTAAACCAGCACGAGTAAGATCCAAATGTGGCTCATATTGTTTTACTTTTTAAAAACTGGAAGGGATCTGTGACTGAAGAGAATGTAGAACCGCCTTTTATACATGCAGATTTTCTGAGGGCAGGGGAGGCAATTTAGCTACTTAATCAGAGTTTTACTATTTTAAATGTAAACTCGTAGTATTTAAACAGTATTTATATAGCACCCAGAAGCATGCAAAATAATTCATATAACATGCTGGATAGATTTAATTTTTAATATTATCAACACATTTTACTTATGATTCTCATGTGAATTGCACCTAATTCATGATTATTGTCTCAGATGCCAGGACAACATTTTGTCCCTGTAGGAGTTATCCTTCTGAGGAAACTAAACAAAATATCTAGATAACAAATATTGGCTCAAATCCTGCTAAACTGACTCGGGAGCATTTCCACTAAAGTCAACATTTCAGCTCATGTAAGAAAAGGATAAAACTAGTGGAGAGTAGATTTAGGTTAGACATCAGGAATAATTTTTTTACAGTAAGGGTGGCCAGAATCTGGAATGGGCTTTCAAGAGAGGTGGTACTATTACCTAACTTGGAGGTCTTCAAGAGGAGGCTTGATAGTCACCTGGCTGGGGTCATCTGACCTCGGTCCTCTTTCCTGCCAGGGGCAGGGGGTTGAACACAATGATCCATTGTGGTCCCTTCTGACTCTACAATCTATGAATCTATGAATCTATGAGTAAGCACTCATATAATATAAAGGTTCAACCCACAAGTAACATCCAATCATACAATTTGCTGATTCAGGTATTTGCTGTTCCATGAGGTAAGCTAATTTGACTTTTAGAGAAATATTGAAAACCTCAGTAAGATTCCCTATGTTTTTGTATTCTAGGTATCCCACACAACCCTGCCGTTTTGGAAAACTTTTATTGCTGTTGCCAGCTTTACGTTCAATAAGCCCATCTACAATAGAAGAAGTGTTTTTCAAAAAGACCATAGGGAATGTGCCAATTACAAGACTGCTTTCAGATATGTACAAATCCAGTGACATATAAATTACCTTAAGAATAAACAATCAGGATGGACAGTTTGAGAAGAACTTTTATTCATGGAGAATAAGCCTCAACTAACACACTCTACAGGAACCATAAGCCTGGGAATGGTTAGCCTTTAAACTCATTGACAAAGGAAAAGTATCCCAGTAGATATGATTCTTCTGCCTTGAACAGAGTGCTTTAGATCATGGAGAGAATGCTTTTCCACACAGATGGACTGCAATGGATGGAATTTGGCTGCTTCTCCTGTTACTACAGGGTGGTAGCAATTCATTTGTCAGTCACAGTTAACAAAGACTATGCTATTCTCTCCTTTAGCCGGCAGATTAAGATAAAATGTGAAAGAAGGTACTTTATATTTCTTTCAATATTTGGAATTGGGTAACCAAACTTTGCTCCTATTTGTTATGCGACATGAGGTGGCCTTCAGAACTGTTTTAAGAGTAGCTTATGTTGGTGAACATGTTCTTAATATTATAGGAAACATTTAAAATCAGGTTACCAAAACATTGCTTCTGTTGTAATACATCATAAAGTGGCCTTCAGAACTGATTTTAAAGTAGCTTATGTTGGCAGTTATGTTTGGGAACCAATAGGCCAGGCCTTCCTGTAAAATGAACTGGTGAACGTTGATGAGAATCTCACCAGAATTTTGGTTTGGTTAACACCTAAAAGACAAAAGAGCTTTACACACACACGCACGCAAGCACACACGCACATCCATCCCTAAAAACAAAATAAAAGATAAGTCTGATAAGGAAGACTAAAACAGCAAAACCAAATAAAATGGAGACGATTGATTTAAGCATGCAGATCGCTGTCCCATCGACATAGTGCTGAAACCAAAGGCAATGGTGGCCAAACTATTTGTCAGTGAGATGTGCAGAAAGGTGAAATAACTCACAAAAATAATGGGAAAAAGCTTACTTTAGAAGAAATAAAGATGGTTGATTGGTACAATGCTAACGGTCTTTGAGACTCTCCAATGCCTTTTTTTTAGAAAACTCCAGGTTCTAACAAAAGCCTTGATCATCTACACACGTTATAAGCTGCTTATTTGATATGAGACAATACATATGAAAAAGTAGGAAAAACCATTTAAAAGATAGCTGCTGTACTTTACAAATTTTGATTTGTTGTTAGAAACTAGCACTGAGAAAAATCAGCACTTGGACTATCATAGAATGAGTAAAACTTTTCTTGTACAAAGTGGATTAACTGATTTGTGAAGTTAAAAAGTTGTACTCATTGTATTTACAAAGAATAAAAATATATTGGATTTAAATTAGCCTTTCTTTGTTTTTTTTAACTTGTTTCACTCCACCCCTGTTTTAATTTCCTCTAGGTAGCATATACTCTTCTAAGCAGAGAGCAGGCATATTCTTCAAATAGATGTCTACCTGCCACAGGCCTTTTTACATCTTCCTCTGAAGCATCTGGTACAACTCCTTCTGGAAACAAAATAAAAGGCTAGGTGGGTCACAGATCTAGTCTAGCATGGCAGTTCCTATGCTGTGCACATTGCTGATAGTTAAACAACTATGCAGCTAACAAGAGGCTCTTGAGGCAAAAATCAATTAAGACAGTTTTACTTAGGTGTGCAATTATGCATTCAATCCAGAGAAAGGGAATCAGCTCCCAGATGGAGAGAAAAAGTTAGAAGGTCAACAAAAAGCAGGGAAGAAAGTGAAGGACAAGGATTGTTGAGTGGTGACTGAAGAACATACAGTGAAAGTACTATATGGAGGTACCAGCATGCAACAGTATGTTGCTATTTCTAAATGTCAAGAAATAAAGACCACAAATGAAATCTTGGCTCCACTGAATTCAGTGGTAAAACTGACTTTAGTGAAGCCAAGATTTCACCCCATATGTTTTCCAGTTGTTCAGATCTGTGAAGACTTTTGCATGTCACACATTCCAAAGTGGCCAAATAAAGCAAACAGGGCTGTTCTTCGAAGTATAGATGCTGCGGCTTTCAGCATCTGAGGAATTGCCGTCTTGTATGAGTGGCTATGGACTGAGTGGAACCATCCTTCTGAAAGTGAGGCAAATCCTGGAATTATGTTCACCCTAAACCCTCTGTCTATGCAGTATTCCCACAACACATGTAAGGATTTGTGTTTTCTGCTCTCTGTGCACCTGGGAGGAGCAGAGGGAACATGACATGGCAGAGAGCGGCAATTTATTTCAAGTGCTAAGACTGGACTGCATGAAGCTCTGGCTAGTATGCATGTATCTAATTTAGCTGCCTGTGAAATCACCTTGTTTTAAGATTCAAGTATGCAGCTTTTCATCTTTTTAATGCCAATTTACATAGACAGCTGTGTTAAATACAAGGAACCAAAAATCAGCATAATTATAGCAAACAGCAGGAACAACAATATAATTCTGCAACCGCATTCGTTAAACCTTGTTGTATGTACCTTAAGATGGTCAGACTCTTGGATCTAGGGGTGTACAACTAACTAAATTTGGCTGAAAAATAAATTTGCTGAAAAATATATTTAAAAATCCATTTCTGTACAAACAATTCATCATTTTTAGGCATGCTTTAAAAAAAGCAAAGTGTTAGATTCACAAGAGGACCTAGGTACCATTCATAAAACCAGTGAAGAGGACAACATGATGGTGGAGTCCCTTTTACCCTATAGTAGCTCTAACACTATGGTGCTAAGAACCTTGCTCTTGTGTATCTTAACCACTAGCATATACAGCAACAAGGAATAGGAAGGTGGGTTCAAAATCCCTCTGTTGGATTCAGAGCAGGAATCTGAAGTAAGTTCATGTTTCAGGAGAACTCCCTACCACTAGCACTGGCTATTCTGGAGTATGTGTCTCAGGCTCCACTCCTGAAGCTGTTCTGCTGTGCATGCATGGTTAACATATTGACTGAGAGAGAGAATGCCACTATAACCTGGTGGTTCAGGCACTCCCTTGAGATATGAGTAGACCTCAGTTCAAATCTCTGCTAAGAATCAAGCACTGAGTGGATTTCAACCTTTGCCTCCCACCCTGCAAGCAAGTGTTAAAGACCACTCCTCTTGTCCTCACTGGTTCTGAATGGTGCTTGAAGTCCCACGTGAGTCTTCCAAAACTAAGCAATTCAAACTTTTGGGCAATATGGAAACAAACTGTTTCTATGTTTAAAGCTTTCTTCTTTATCCCACCAAAACTACTAGCTATATTGTTCTCCAATTTACTAAGAGAATTGATTAACCTGAAACTGCCTTTCAGCAAATACATTATTCACAAAAGCAAACTGTCCAATGATCATTTTTACATCTATTTTGCCATTGCTAGAAAAGGCATTCAAGGGACATACTGGCAGTCTCGCTGCCAAATTAACAGGTGTTTGTCCATAACTGCATGAAACTGGGTGCATTGCTTTGGGAATGTCATACTGTGACTGAGAAGAACATAGCTTGTAGGCAGAGAGGACCATGGGTGACTGGTGCCACCTTAGTCGGGCGGAGGGGGAGGCACATGGCCTCCAGCAATCAGTCAGCGACCGGCCAGTCGCGCCGAGCGGGAAGTGGCCACAGCACTCCCGGAAGTGGCCACAGCGTCTTCACTCCCTGGCTGGCACTTGCGGGGGGGCACCAGTGCTCCCACCTGCGCCCCCTGCCCGTCACCTGAGCAGGCAGCGTGGCCTGTCAGGGGCAGCACCCATGCACCCCCTGTGCATTGCCACTGAAGAGGACAGAAGTTTCAGGGCCCAGTACAAGTCACTTCATATAAAAAAAGAGTAGCAAGTGCCACTGATGATGCATTTGGAGTCATCATCCCCATAGCAGTAGGCCTAGCCCCAGCATGAGGTGCAACCTGGATACCCCAGGCACTAGAATTGAGAACCAGCTATATAAAGACAGAACTCCCCTCCCACAGAAGATCATGTGTGTTAGGAGAAAGAGAGATAAGCTTAGTATCATTTCAGCAAGGTGGATGAGACTCTCTATTGGCAAAATTTCACTGGAAGGCCCTTCCCTAAATTATGGCTTTAGCAGGGCTCAAATAGGAATAGGTGTAGTAAAAACCAAAGTATGAGGAGCTGGCATGGTAAGTAAACCCTCACACTTAGGAAGCAGTCACTTCCTCCAAGTCAGTTCCTCAGTGCGCACATCAACACGTGTGAATACTCTTGGATGGGTTTACTTCAGAGTAATTTACTGTGGAGTAAACCCACCATGGGCAGGCATTTGGGAGCAGATTTGTTACTCTTGGCAACAATCAGCTCCTGCCCCCTGGTGGCCATCTTTAAAAGACAGCCCCTACTCCCTGCTTCCTAGCCAACTGCCTTCCTGGCCTGGAGCAGCCTGCAGAGCACAGCGCCAGCACATGGTGGCTTCACCAGAGCCTCTGCCCGCTGTGTCATGGCTGCTCCACCCTCAGGCCCCGGGAGCGATGTCCTCCGCCCTGGGCTCCTGCTCGTCACCCTGCTTGCTGTGCTGCCCCGCCATGGTGACCACCACCTGGGCCAAGTCAGTCTTGGCCCTGGTGGCCCTGCCGTGTGGCACAGCCACCTGGCCTGGCTCACTACAGTGTCCCAGGCCTCCTCCCATCATACGCCTGCTGCCTGGACCCCGTGCTGCTGCTCAGACCCTGGCAGGGATGCTGACAACTCACACCTGGACACCACCATGGGGGCCATCCACATGCTCTTTGGCTTCCTACCCCACCACCTGTGGGCCTACCCAGCCAGCCAGGACTGGTGGCTGCACATCATCCAGACCACCTGGGGCAAAGAGCAGTGGCTGGACCCATTCCAGATGACCCAGGCCACCTTCCAGGAGCTCCTCAATCAGCAGACCACCGCCGTGTAGTGGCTTCTCCCCATGGAGACCTGGCAGCCCATCACTCTGCTCAAGCTGGCCACGCCTGCCAACCTGAGCTGTCAGCCAACTCTTCAGCATGGGCAAGATGACTGTCAGGAAGGCTGTCCTGGAGGTGTATGGTGCCCTCCAGGATGTGCTGAGACACCATGCCCTGGGTGCACACCCCCTGGAGGTGGTGGCAGGGTCTGTCCTCTGGGCTTCCCCCAGTGCATCAGGGCCCTGGATGAGACTGACATCCATGTCACCTGCCCATCTGGCAGTGACTGCCCCTACTACATTGACTACTGCGGTGCCTCCACCAATGTAAGAGGCAGCTCGGTGGGTAGTGCCCATGATGCTTGTGTCTTCTGCAACCCTGCCAGCCCTGGTGGAGAGCAGGTGCTTTGTGCCCGGGGTGCTGGACTTCCAGCTGGGCAAGGTGGCAGTCCCACCTCTCCTCATCAGGACTCCACCTACCCGCTCCTCCCCTGGCCAATGCACCCCTACACCGCCAGCTGGACCCCCACCAGGCACACTTTAACTGGTGCCTGGACAGGACCTGTGCCCTGGTGGAGTGTGCCTTCAGCTGCCTCAAGACATGCTGGTGCACTCTCACCACCCACCTCAAAGTTGCTGAGACTGACATCGCCCAAGTCACCATTGCAACCAGAGAACTGCATAACATTTCTTAGGCCCGAAGGGAACTCTTCTGTGAGGCCTGGGTGGAGAAGACGCAGCAAGTGGAGGATGCCTGACACTAGGAGTACCAGCTGTGGTGGCAGCTATAGTGGCAGTCCCCACAGCAGGGCAGCACAGTGAGCAGGGTGGTGAGTAGGAGCCCAGGGCAGAGGACGTCGCTCCCAGGGCCTGGGGGTGGAGCAGCCATGGCACAGCGAGCAGAGGCTATAGCTGCACTGAGCCAGGAAGGCAGGTGGCCAGGGAGTAGAGCTAGCTTTTAAAGATGGCCCCCCAATCAGGGCCACAAGAGAGTTGCTCACCCATCAGTGGAGGCCAACCACCTCCTCTTGCACTCCCTATTGTAGCCCACCTGGCCCCAAGCCCCAGGCTCACTGCACACCACCAGCACCACACTCACTGCAGAGTTCTCAGAAAAGCAGTTTATTCCCCTCCACAAATACAGACCTCCCCCTTCCACCTCCCTCCCCAACAACAGAGCCCTTACCCACTCCACACCAGACCCCTGTTGCCCCACTCCACACAGAGCCCCTCCACCACCAATAAAGCATCCTCAGCTCCATACAGACTATGTACAGTGTGCGATGTATGCACCCGCCTAGGATGGGGGGCAGTGGGGTGGGGGCACCTAGGGGGTGGAACCCAGGGACAGGTGTCCAGCACTCCAGCCTCTGGTTGCACCCCCATGGGTGTGCATACTGCAGCAAGCCCAGGAGGCAGAGGGCTTGCCTGTGGGTGATGGCAGGCACTGCCAGTGGAGCCAGCTGTCCCTCCAGCAGGCAGGGCCAGCACAGCCCACTCGCAGTGCTGGCCCCACTGCTGGCAGCTCCTGCTCCAGGGCCCTTGGAGCCAGGATGAGTGGTGGAGCTGAGCTCAGGGGGAGAATGGGTGGTGGGGGCCCCAGGGTAGAGGTAGCTGACTAGTGGAGGTGCTGCTACACCTCAGCTCAGGCCCATGGGGATGGGGACTGCTGCTGGTTGGCAGGCAGCTGCCAGCAGGCAGGCAGGCAGGCAAGGTAGAGCTGGGGCTAGGGCAGCAGGTGGCATGAAGGCAACTGCCAGGCTAGGATGGTGTCTATCACCTGGCAGTCCTCCTCTGTAGCCTCCACTCAGGGGTTGAGGGGTTCCCAGTTGGGATCTGGTATTCCTGCCCTCCCCACAAGGGGTCTCTCCAGGGAGGTATCCTAGGGCTAGCTGTCCTCCCCCCACTGGCTCTGTGCCCCAAGTGTGCCCCTGCTGAGTGTCCCAGGCACACTACAAGGAGACATTTGTGTGGACCAGGGGGTACCTGATCCACTGTGCCCTGTTGATCACCATGGTGCTCCAGGTACAGCTGCAAACCTGGCACAGGACCCAGAGCTTTGATGGGGTGGAGGCCAAGGCCACCCTGCCCCACAACCTCACCACTACCTGGAGGACTACCTGTGGCTGTGCTCCATGCCCCTACCCCCCCACAGCCAAGGACATCATCATCACTGGCATCAACATTTTCCTCCACATGTGGGAGGGCCATAGCCAGACCTGCTGGGGCACAGGCTGCTCAATAAGCTTTTGTGCCATCTCCCACCTCCCTGTGTGCTGTCAGGGGCAACCCAGGACCAGGGGAAGGCAGCCAGGCCAGGCAGGGGCTGGAGCAGGAACGGCCTCTCCCACCCAGTAAAGGGCTTACTAGGTAGGTGTGCTTGGCAGCTCAAGTCAGTCCTTGCTGGCAGCGAGGATGTACAGCTCCTGGCTGTGTTCCGGGGCACAGGGCAGTAGCACCTGGCTGCCCAGGCAGAGGCCCCCCTCTGGGGAGGAGCTGGAGCTGCTGAGGGCTAGCAGTACCATAGGTGCAACTCTGTCCAGGAGACCAGGTTGGCTGTGCAGCTGACAGGGCATCTGCTAGCCTGGGCTCCTGGGCAAGGCCAGGGCCTAGGAGCATGTCAGGATATCACTAGGAAGTGGCCACCGGGAGGCCATGTCCCCATAGGTGCTAGGCTATAGGGGAGTAGGGGAGGCTATCTATACTTAAGTACATGGCATGGCTCAGGCCAGGGTCCTGGAGCATGAGGATGTCATCCAGTTACTACATAAAAGGCTATGGACTTGCAGGCAGCCCCCAACCAGCAGTTGTGGTCAGTGATGGTGACCCACTGTGCCCACAAGGCATTGACCTTTATATGGCACTGGGTGCTTACATGTCAGTCCTGCACTCCAGTATGCAGCTTAATAGGCCCTCATGGATATGCATGTTCAAGCATCTGCTCTATGCAAACTGGCCGAGAACCTTGGCCTCCTCCTAGGATCAGTTGTAGTCCTGGGAGATGGCATTTTCTTGGGTCTGAAGAGGTTGAGAACCAGCCTAGAAATACAGCCTTCATTCTATTCCAGTGCAGCTAGCAGGGGTTGGCAAATTTTTTTTTTTAAACTATCACAGGCCACAGATCCCTACTCTTGCTGTGGATACCTGGCCCCTTATGTGGTAGTAAGGCACTGTCATGTCTGCCCTTACAAAGCTGAAGTGTGCCACAAATCTGTGTTGCACCATCAATTCCCATCTTGCTGCCCTAGGCAGGGTTAGATCTTCCTGACCCCAATCTAGATCATTACTAGAACCACATGGCTGTTCTTCATCCCATCCAAGAAAAAGTTATTTACTGAACTTGCATATAATGAAAACACTGCAGTAATCTTCATTACTACAACATAGTCCTAAGAATTACATTTGACTAGCATTAAGCCAGGGAAGACCAAACATCCAAGCTCTCCATAAGGAAAAGATAGTCATGATGGTCTCCCCAGCTTTAAAGCCTATGCTTATTCCATTGTTAGCCTTTTGGACAGCAAGTGCCACCCAGAACAAGTGACACATTGCCAGTGGGCTTTCCTGAAAGCAAGGAAAACAAGCCACTAGCACAAAAAACCCACACACACACACACACAAAAGACCACCACCACACCACCCCCCTCACCCTACTAGGGGTGATAAAAAAAGTCTAGATGTCAAAGTACTGCAGGTTTACACCTTTCATATTTACAAAAAGAAAAAAAAAAAAAAAAAAAAAGTGAACTGGTCTGCAGTTCAGTAAGTGCCATAAAAGTTCTGATACAAGTTTCAAAATTCAAGTTTAAAATTTGTCAAGGACAAGCCATCTCTTACATTTCTGCCATAACAAGCAAACAAGACTTACCAGCTCACTCCAATTGATTGGTAATCTCTCAAACAAAAGTTTAGATGAAAGCAAAAGGTCTTTCTTCAATAGGAAGCATAGTACGTAAAAGATTAAAAAAAAACCCAAACAAACAAACAAAAAACTGTTTGGTTGGAGTTAAGTGTATTGGAGGGGCTGGGGGGGGAAGCTGTATACCACAAAAAAAAAAAACACACACACACTGTAAAGCCATGTCACAGCTCCCTTTATCTCAGGAAAAAGACTGTTACCCGTTATGGGCTGGCAGTATACTCCCCTAGAGATGTGGGGATATTAGATGAATGTTTCAGTACTTTATGAAGATAATAAAATTAAGTGTCCAATGACAGTAAAAAAGTTCTGAAGTGCATTTTAATTTTTATTTCAAAATTTTAGACAAATGACTTAGTATATAAATCTGATTCTTCTTTACAGAATATAAAGATAATTCCCTCATTACTTCAGTATAAAGTGTTTTACAAGCTTGAAGACACAGTTGCATAAGTGTTTCTTACATGGGGGTATCCAAAACAGACTGCCTCATTTCTACACAAGTTACACAGACTACATCAGTTAAAGAAACAATCTAGTGAATAAGAGCCGACTAAAGTGAGTGTGATACTAGAACAGTGCAAATTCAAAATAAGGCCAAGTCAGTAAACTGTTAGGTCATTGCAGGTAAGAGTGGAGAGACTTGTGAAAGTGGATCGTCATAATATTTTAAAAGTCTAGTCATAGGGATTGAGGGATTTAACTACAAATGGGCAAGCTCTTTAATACCATAAAATAAATGCAAAGACCAAGCAGTGTACTGATGAGGTTAGTGGAGGCTTACTGTGCCAGTTTATCTGCAGCATGCTAAGACAAACTATAACCTCTTAAAACCAAGTGTAAGAACCACTAAACATTTTGGAGTTGGAGTTGTTTTCAGCATTCAGGTGTGTCTTATTTTGGATGGTGTGTAGTTTTTGTCTATTACTTCATCTTGTAGAAACATGTGAAGACAGCGCTCATTCTGAGCCAAAGGATGGCCAGCAACTCTAGGAGAGAAAGAAAGACTAGTTAGTATTGCAAGCCAAAAAAAAAAAAAAAAAAAAAAAAAAAAAAAGAGTGTTCTGCTAAAAAAACAAGTGCTCAGGTTTTAGGAAGTCAGAGTCTGAGAGCTCTGAAAAAGCTACCTCACATCCACAAACCAAACATAAGAAGTACTAGGCTGGACGCCAACCTTTTCTTCACTACAGAAAGTAGAAGCCATCACTACAAAGTTTCTTTAAGTATTTCAGCTTGTGGATGCCCTCATGGACCTAGGTATACACCTAGTGGTATGTTTATAGAGAGCACTCCAGTAGCATCAGGAGACAGTCTATTGTCCATGTTATGGAAGTACCATGCCACACCTATGTTCAAGCAAGCATTGTGTGTCAGTTCATTAGAGAAAAAAAAAAGCTACAGCCATATTTAAGACATGAAAGTAATCTCCAACTATGACCTGGTAATATAGTGCTTTAAAGTGGTAGCTTTGTGTCCAAAGACAAGTCAATTTGTTCTTGTCCCTCAAACTTAACCCCAAAAATGCAGCTGCCTTGATCAGTCCAAGGAAAAAAAAAAAAAAGTGGGGAAGAAGGAAAGGAGGCAGGCAAGTGCCATCTTGTATCCACCCAAGATCCAAAAGGTGTGCGAAAAGGGTAATCTTGCCTCTCCAGGTCCAACTACTTGCTTTAAAACACACTGTATTCTGAAGTGTTACTAAATGTGGCAAATACCTCTTCTAGCAAGAGCAGCAGCACTAGTTGCATTGCAAAAGCTACACTAGAAAGTCTGCTCTGTACATTACACTAAAGTCACCAAGACAAATTAGCCTTGAAGCAAAGACTCTTATGTCACAGACTGCCAATAAGCCTATCAGGGCAACTGCACTAGGGGAAACAAAACAAAACAAAAAAAACCCCAACCCAGCCAAAGTGATATAGTGCTACTTAAAAGCTCAACCTGAGCTTGTCTCCACAGGTTACCAAGGAAATCACACACAAAAAAACCAAGTCACAAGCCTCCAGAAACTGAAAGCTTTGGCAGCAGCTCCCCTAGAAGCTACTCCCTGCTGGCTTCAAGTGTCCTAGCAACTTTTACATTAGTTGACCTAGTGGAGAATTAGTGTTAAAAACTGGTCCTAGCTGAACTTCAGCCTTAGTTTTAAAATGGAAGCATAGTATGACAAATGCTTGATTTAGACAGGTGAGATCTTGGTTCCTTACCATGTTTATTTCCAAACAGCAGCATGCTCCATTGTTAGAAAAAGCTCTTTTCATTAGCTTAGCTCAAGTCATTAAGGTAGATTATGCTGAAACTCTATTGATTCATAAATTAAAAAACAAAAAAAAACACAACACAAAAACAAAAAGCAAACCCAGGAGTTTTGCCAAAACAAAAAAACACACACACACAAAACAAAACAAAACAAAAACAAACAAACAAAAAAAAAAAAACAGTAATTGATGCCTCTTGAAATACAGCTGGACCAGCAGCAATAACTACATTAAAAGCTAGGTCTTGCAGGTAGAAGAAACAAATGAAGTCAACATTTCCACAAGATCAATGCATTGTTAGCTATTCAAAATAGATTCAGTTTTTCCCAGCAAGTTTATGGACAGCAATAAGTCTGTCTAGGGGCAAACAGCCAATTACAAGGAACCCAAAGACTTTGCTGTTGTAAGATGCTTTTTGCTTTCACTGTATGCTGTTCAAAATAACTTGCCAGTAAAATAGTTGCTTCCCCTTCCATCATGTCTTCCTCCAAGAGATGCATGTTAAGAGTTCTGCTCAGTGCAGTATGCACTTCTAAAAGGAGGCTTGCCACGAGCTCTACTCTTCAACTTGAAGACATTTGGAGTGCTTTACCATGAAATCCTCTTACAGGCATAAGAGGAGCCATCTACTTAAGGGCATTCTCTCTAGGAAGAAGGTTGTATGCGTCACTGATTGAGTGAAATTGCTTGGTAAAGCACTAGTGGTTATTTAGCAATAATGATTAGGGGGAAAGAGGGTTACCAGCCTCCAAACCCCAGTTTGCAGTTTTTGAAAAGAGATACCAATAAAAGCATCATTAACATACTGATCTGGGGAAGGTGGCAGACTTCTGAACAGGTTAGGTAGTCCAGATTTATGAAGCACATGGGTAATGAAGATGTCTGGGCACACCAAGCATGAATGAAAAGTAGGTTTAGTATTGGTTTAAGAGGGTATTCAGAGAACGGTTTGTAAGCGATTCTAGAGGAACTAGGGTCTGTTATTAGAGACAAATGAAGCACTCGAGTGAGTTGGAACAGATCAAGTTTATACTTAAGTAGATCTGCTAGCCCCAGTCTCAAGTTACTCTTCAAAATATGCATTTAACTACCCCCCGACCCTCAAAATAAATTATTTACCCCCCCCCCCCCCCCCCCACACACACACACACACACACACACACACACACAGAGTTCAAGTACTGAATACCTGGAGGCCAACAAATGTCTTGAACTGAGATTTTTTTTTAAAAGACAAACACTATCCATCAGTGCACACATGCCCCTACTGAACTAAGCCACATTTTAAGCTACTGAGGTGTTGTTTTTTTTAAGCTACACAACCTCCAACTTGTGGACATGCCCATACCTACACAAACCTTTCCCCAGTCAAACCCAACTGTTGGGTACTCCGATGGATTTATAGTGAGAACAAATACCCACATACATTGAGACATGTTTACAAATGCTGCAGTTTACTTATTCATCTTCTAGTAAGATTAATTCTATTTATTATTTCTCAGAACCTCAAATTTTAAAGTCAAGGTTGAGAAATGCATCTTCACAGATCTATGCAGCATTTCTTTTCACTTTCCAATAATCTGTGGATGCAACTGGTATTAAGCCTTCTATCACTGCAGGTCTAAACTCAAGTAATAAGATGCTAGCTTTGCTTCCTTGAGAGAGAGTTCTTGTGTTACCCCAAGTTGGACTGTGTAGAAGTAAAAGAATTACCTGGGTAGTTTTTTACTTGGCATGTAGCTAGAACACTATTTGAGTGTATGAAGACAGGAGTATGAAACTGGAGATAGGCCCACTGAAACTCTGGGTTAGGGTAGGAAAAAAAGAGCAAGGAAGGTGATGTCATGGTGGGTGTGTCTGCTACTGACCACAAGACCAGGAGGATGAGGTACATGAGGCTTTCTTCAGACAAATAAAATGGTGCAAATCTTTAAGAAGGAGGATGTGGGGAACTACAGACTGGCCAGCCTCACCTCAGCCCCTGGGGGAATGGGAGTGGGAAGAAACAAAAAGAAACCCCAGATAGTGGAACAGGTCCTCAAGGACTATTTCTAAGCACTTGAAGAAGGTGATCAGGAACAGTCGCCCCTGGTGAATCCATGTTAAGTCAAGCCTAACCAACTTCATCATAGAAGGCAGTTAGATGACTGGCTTTGTGGCGAGAGAGAGAGAGAGAGAGAGAGAGAGAGAGAACCTTAGCTAGAATGATCTAGTTGGAGTTGGTCCTGCTTTGAGGTTGGACCAGATGACTTTGAGGTCCCTTTCAACCCTGATTTTCTATTGGAGAGAAACGTTTATACTTTTTCAGAAATTTATTTTATTGTAAAATATCCTATGCATAAGCCAACAACACCTTCCTTACATCTGCAAGGAAGCTAAATAGCTACAAATCCATTGTAAACTTTATTTTTCATCTGATGGATCATACCTTCTTCAGTTTGACAAGCAAAAACTATTTTTGAATGCTGTAATTGGAGCAGTAAGTTGCATAAATAAAGCCTTGGAGTTTAACACTGGAAATTTAATATTAACACCTGAATAACTGAGGTGAGCATGGTTTTGGGTTCTTGCTTCAGCCAGAAAGCTGTTTATGATTGTTTTGTATATAGCACTGCCACTGAAGTTTGAGTTTTTAGAAACTCCACTTTTTTTAGCATTATAAATCAAAAAAAGTTCACAACTCACTTGTTTATGAATTGCTCAAGACCTTGTTTTCTTTCTTCTATAAAAGAATCATCAAAAATGCCATCATCTCCTCTAAAAGGAAGCTGACGAAGAAGCGCTTTTCCAGGTAAAGGTGGTACCACAACCTGAAATTAACAAAAAAAAAAGTCCATTTATCTCCATAAATCCTGACCAGCAAGCACATAAGACGGTCTCTAGCAGTGACTCCGTAGTGTAGTCCATTCATCAGAATAAGCTAGTGTTGCCCACACAGAAGCAAGGTCACACACAAATCTCATTCTGAGTTTTAAGTACAGTTAGACTTTTCAGCCACTTCAGGGTGCTAAGAACACTCAAAGTTTTGTTTTTTTAATTGAAATAAACAATGGTCCAGTGTTGCAATTTGTCTTTTTAACACCTGGCTGACCACAGAGAAGCCATGCCACCACTAGTAAAAATATGCAATGGTCGTATACAAGGTAATTTTGTAATTGAGCACTAGGTAGCTTTACATTTTTTAGCATTACTCACTTTGCTTTCTCTTTCTAGCTCATTTCTCAGCCATTCAAAGTCACTGTACCTCCTTCTGACAGTAGATTCTTTTAATTTGAAGATGGGAAGATTAGTCTGAAAAAGAAAGCACATCACTATTATCAACCACCACTACAGGAAGAATGACAGAAGTGGAAACTGCTTCTTACAAAAGTCTGAGTCAGAATGCACAAGACCCTTTCCTCTAGTCAAGGAGAACACTGCAGAATTCCAGAGATGTAATTTTGCCTTAAGCCCAGTGTTGGTCTGGCACAAGATAGTGGTCCTTACCCCTCAAGGACTACAGAGTTCCCTCTACAGTCCCTGGTGACCTAAGTCACTGCTGTGGAATGGGGGAGAAGAAAGAAGGAATCCTGAGCAACTGGAGAGCTGGAGGATAGAAGATACATGGGAAGGAGAATGCTCCCCATAGAAAGTAGGCAAAGTCCATGTATAGTGATAGGGAGGAAGGAGACTTGGTCCATGCACACAAGCTAGAAAAGATATCGGTAGGGGTTTTTTTGTTTTGTTTTAATACAGGTAACAAGTCCAACCTTGATGCAGCAATAGGAATAGGGAATCCATTTCATGGCCAAGGATGGGGGAAGAGGAGTTGCCCAGACTTTAACAACATCCTCAAATATGGGTAAAGGTATTCTAGGAGACACCAGGAACCTCGGAGGGAAATAGGGACCCCTCTATCCCCAAACCCCTCACTAGCAAACAGGTAGTGCAGCCACTGGCTGCTTGAACAGCTTTCACTTTTCACTATTTTAACTCATTGTGAAGTTAAAGATTTCATAGACTAAACCAGGGAAGTTTACCTGGCAGCCCACAGCTGCATGCAAGGAGTTGGAATATGGCCATCTGGGGCCTGCAATTTCTCTCCAACCCCTATTGCTCTGATAGCAACAGCAGCCATAGCCTCTAGGCTCCCCAACCTACCTCTACCCCCAGGTGGCAGTGAGGGGGCAAGAGGCACTGAGGGCAAGCCCAGGTTCATGTGTAGAAGACATCTTGTGCAGCAGTGGGCAGGAAGACAGAACCCCATTTGTATGCCTGCATGTTGCAGCAGGGGAATGGGGTAGGCAGTGCCTACATGGCTCTGTGGCTCCACCAGTAAGCCTTGTAGGGGCCACTTTCCCCAGGGCCACACAAGTTGGACAGCCCTGGATTTAAAGCTAAATGGGGGGGGGGGGGGGGGGGGGGTGGGGGGGGGGGGGGGGGGGCAGGGAAAAAGAGAAAGAAACTGACCACTGCATATTTGAGGGACATTCAGAGGATTGTTTGAAGTAGGCACTTAAGCCTAGTGGTTACTCAAGGTTTAATTTTAAGCAGAACGATAAGTTAAATGACCTAGAAGTGCCATGCTTCTTATGAAATAAACATAATGTATGCATAGATCCTAAATAAGTTTCTCTATAGAACTGTTCAGTTTAGACAAACTTAGTACCAAGTCCCAGAAATTCATAAGCAACTCTGCTTTGTTTTGTACCTTCCACAGGGGCTGTTGCAACACAATGTTTCAGGCATGCAATCTGATCTCTGAAGGTTTAAAAGCACTTGAAGTCTTTCCCAGGTAACTACAACAAGCAATAACTAAGAGCAAAATTGCACCTAACAAAACTCTTATTATGCTAAAAGTCAAGCTTATATTTAAAGGATGCTGGCTTTGTGCTCGAGAATAATCCCACCCCCCCACACACAAAACAGGGAATAAAGTTAAGCCCCCTAGAGCGTAGAATGAAGATTCCCAGAAACAGAGCACTGGATTATCTCTCTCTGATTTCACCTATTGGCTTTTTAACCAAGTTCAGCCTTCCGTATTAAGATATTAAAGTCTTTGTAAGTGTCTAAAGATAGGGAGGCCTTTACTATACAGAGCATTTTCTGCAGGTGAGAGTTTACATTAAGATTCTTCAAGTTACTTGACAAAAGGGATTAGCTGCTCTTTTATTCAATGTTAAGATCAAACCTGTGAAGAAGTTTTCCAGAAGTATGAAAATTCTTGGGTATGAAGTTAATCTCTGAACAATACATCAGGCTTACAGATACAATGCAGGAGAAGTGCCAGTTCAGCTCATCTTACCTTCCACATTCCCTTTTGAACTTTTGACATGCATGCGATTCTCCAACTCACAGAGTTAACTATTTCAGTACTTGCAATGCATTTCTTCTTTCCTGAGCCACACTTCCTCCAGTTTTGAGAATTAGTGAACTACTAGGTCCACTTTATAGCATTTGGGAAATCTCTATCCAATGCATCTGCACATTAAGTGACACGTCATGACGAGTCTCATAAGTATTGTATGAATCGGTCATGTATCTAGTAAGTTATTGATAGAGATAACCATGATTTATTTTATGTACCAAGGAGCTGAGAGGAACAAGTCAGGCTCCCATCTACTGTACCACAAATTGTTTCAGGAGTGAAATACTAGAAGGCAAGGGCTTAAAACAAATTTAAAACTCCCATTTCCCCTTAAAAGGGAGATCTTGCCAAGTCAGAAGTAGGTACAATTTGTGGTGCCAATACAAGCAAGCAGCCCTCCTAAACCTATGTATGCATTAGGCACTCTCCTTCCCACAAGCAGCAAAATTAGCTTTTCATTCTGTTACTCAGCAAGTCAGGTAAAGAGTCACATGAGGGAGTGATAACTGCTCCTGAAGGAACAGGGACTAATGGCTCCTGAAGTCCAGCTACATTCTTTCTGAACTATTCATTGAAGAGCTTTTGCAATCTGAACTTGTCATTAGTAGATAGTGAGCTAGACTCGTCATCTGTTGCCTCTAGAGCAATGACAACTTTCCATGATTAAAAGAACAGTAAGCATCATCAGCAGAGGGAGGAGACTACAGAAATAACATCTTTGACTCCGTTACCAATATCAGAATTACACCAAGGGGTTATTCCAAGAGACTGCCACTTTTCTTTTCATGTTACAAAGAGAAGCGAGGTGGATTATACACCTTGTCAAAATTATGCACCATCAGGGCATCTTGTGTATCCTACAGAAATCCGGCCACTGAAGCCAGTGCTTCATTTCCCACTAGGAAAAGACAACCAAAGGTAAGAAATAAGATTTATTCTGCAAGTCAATCCTGGAGTTACTAGCTCAAGATGCATGTTTTTGGCTTCTACAGGTGGTTTTGTAGCTAGATGACTAGTCTCTTCCCAGCAGTGTGGGCTATAGGGAAGAACTCCTTAGGCCAGAGCTTGACCCATGAACCCCCAACCCCATTGCTGGCAATAGATGGAGGCACCTTTAGACACCTGATTGTGTCCAACAGTCCATTTTAAGCTGGAATTAACATCTATTCTTATAGTCTAGTTGAAGAATCATTCTTCCCTTTCACAAAATTCTACCAATTAAAAAAGGCTCTAGACAACATCTCATTTACTGAGCTTAAAATACTGATATACATTAAGTCTTCCAAATTTAAAAAGGCACATGGCTGCTCAAATGGACATCAGACAACTAGGCCAGAGTTTCCCTGGCTTAAACTACGATCCAAAAGCACCAAGAACCTCAACTGTAACCATAACCAGATACTCTAGGAGCACAGGTAGCTGGTCCTGGAAATAGACATTTAGTTCTACTAAACTCAGCTGGAAGAGACATGTTACACTAAACAGTGTTTGGGACTAGTGGGTGGCCACTGCTGTTGTTCTTAGGATTTCTGGAAGCATACCCCCCCCCCCCAAAAGCCCTTCCAAAACAGGGGAGAAAAAAAAAAAGAAATCAGGGTTGGGGGCATTCAGGAATATTCAAGGAAGCATTATGTTGCACAGTAACTAGGCCACCTACACTGTAAGAGAGCCACAAGAGATTCAGATCTAAGCATAGAAAGAAGCTGTAGTTCCTGTTGAAACAGAGGCAATGCAGTCTTAGATTTGGCTCAGGGAGTTTATTAAAAAAAAAAAAAAAAGTTTGGTACAAATCCAGCTAAATTGCTAGTTTAGTCAATTTTGAGGCACCTCATGGTATTAGAAAAAAAAACCACCACCAAAAAACAACAAATGCACCACACACACCAGGTGGTCAGATGTCTGGATATCGGTGATGACCCATGATGTGCTCAAAAAGACAGTTGAGCGAGACTACCCATCAGAAGAGAGACTGAGGGGACTGACTGAATTCTCCCCACCAATACACATACACCCATCATGGGCTCAAGGACTGTTTAAGGCTCTTGAACATTTCTTACAACAGCAATTTAGCATATAAAATGTTGCCCAAGATGGTTTTACAACCTGTAAACTCTGCACCAATTCAGTTACTATGTATGGGGTCTTGTTTCAAGTGTTATGCAGTAATTTCTTAACCCCTTTACCACTGGCTACCAGATTATGTGTCTTTGATTATGTTAACATACACCAACTACATATCCACATGGCTAACATGCACAGGGTCCTACACCATTTCTCACCTCTACAAACGTGCATAAAATAATCATGATTGTTTTCTTTGAAATAGTTAAGAAAGAGGTACAGTTTTGCTACTAAAGCAGAACTCTGGAGAAGGGGAAAAATTCTTTGGACTTCTGGTTACTACTGAACTATACAGAATTACTGGAGGGTTTGTTTCCTCCAGTTTACTGTTGTGGGAACTTAAGTGACCTTTCTTCTAATCTACCGAACCCAGAGTCATGATGTACCTATGAACTAAACTTTAGAATTTGCTAGGTGCAAAACAAGTGGCTAAGAGCATAGCTCAGGAGCAGCCCTGACAAGCCAATACACACACTCAAGACAAAGCTAAGTAGCATCTGCAGAGCACAGGCATGTGCTTGCAGTAGAGTAGCCTCAGTTTTGAGAGGTAGTATACATTAGTGTAGGACAAGCCTCAGATCAGTGCTGCTATAAAACTTGGCAGATGTGATACAGACATATCATTGTCTTATCTTTAAAGTTTCCTCCCTCTTGGGTCACCCTGCAACCAGGCTGTAAGTACACTTCCCTTACCTACTCTTCCCCATTCAAGAGTACAGGCATAGGAACACCCCATAACAGAACCCTACTGTTCCAGAATTTAGAGTGTAGTTAGGGCCTGCTACTGTGTTAGCAAAAGCCAAGAATAGCCTAGTCACCTTAAATAGCTTCTTAAAGAAGGAAGCTGTCATGTACACCAATTTGTGCGTTGATGCTCTGGGTACTGCCCCACCTGCAACTCCAAAGTTGAGCAAGAAGTCCAGCACCTCAGAATTGAATCCTGGTTCTTGTAGCTGCCCATCTAAGCAGAGTTGTTCTAGAAGCAGTCTGGCTGTGGGCTGGCCAAAGCAGTTGTTCTTGGCTAACGCCAAGTATTTAAAAGACACTTTAGGTGAAGTACATGGCATACAATGCACATGGAGAGACAGTATTGTTAGATTGTGATTTTGGGCAGCTCCTGGAGCATTTAACTCCTGGACTGTCTACATATTAACACCTGAAACTAGTTTTAAAGCAGTTGTTTGGCAGTAGTGGTGTTTATAGAACATGCCAGGTGGGGAAGTGAGTGCTTTAGAGAAGCTCCAAGCTGCTCCAATTAAAAAGCACCCGGAGCATCATGTGTATCAGAATCCCAGTGCTGGAAAAAGGTACTGGGGGCACCAACTAAAGCTTGAACAAGCTTTAAGAGTGCCCCCACCACCATTTTTCAGCACAGGGATACAGATGCACATGTGATTCTCACATCTGCTTGGAGACATTTCAATTACAGCATGTCAGAGCAGCCACTCTGCATATGTATAGGTGCTCCAGAGTTGCACTATTCCAGGGCACAATTCTCTCCAATCTTTTAGCTAGCTTGTGTTACACCAATGTGTAGCCACTCCAGTGTCAACCCCCTGACCCAGATCAGTCCCACTGCCCCCTCTGCTTACTTGTGGCTGCCCATGCTGTCTGTCCAGGAAAGCAGGCAGAGAAGGGTTAATCTGCCTGGCTGGCTGGCTGCTGCCACTGCTCTCTGGGCTAGGCTCAACCTGGAGAAGAGCAGCAGTGACAGGGGCCAGGCAGGTAGGCCAACCCTTCTCTGCCTGCTCCCCCAGGACGGACAGAGCAGGCAGCCACAAGTAAACTGGGGGAGGAAGGCTAGGTTCTTACCTTTCAGTCCTCTAGGCCTCCGCTAGCCTGAATGTGCAACTGCTCCAAGCTTGAGCCAGCACCAATATGGATTGGTATTTGATAAGTTCAGTGTAGTGTGCAACAAGGTGTTTAAGTCAGCCAAGCTTCAACTGGCCAGGCCTACTCCTCCTACCCATGTACAGGGCTGACAGCAGGCAGAAGCTACAGCTTGGAGTTCACTACTATTGAGGGGAGATGTTAAGAAAAAAAAAAAAAAAAGAAGTTGGCAGGGGGAGGAAAAAACACATCTCCTGTGTTTTGACATGCAGGAGGAGAGGGCTCTCTCCCCAGAAGCAGCTAACTCCAGCTATTGCCACCCTATGGAATTACATTCTACACAACTTTTCATTCAGAGGTCTGCTCCTGCACCACTGTTGCTTGCTGGAGCTGGATGAATGTAAGGGCAAAACAGAAACAGCAGGGTGAGGCACCCCACTCATGATCCACTTGGGTGCCAGGGCTCAATCTACTTGCCCACCCATTATTGTAGGCAAGTTATTTTATTGCAAGTTGGTCTTCACCCTCTACAGTAATGATGCTCAACTAGGAAGCTGCAAGGCTCTGGGGTATCCCGATCTTTTCAAGGGTGGCACAGAGTACCATACAATGACTGCACACTTAAGTGCCAACATAATTCACAAGATAAGCCCAGAGACTTCATATTAGGAATCTATAACAACAAAAAACCAACACACACCCACAAGAAAGCCACACACCAGAAAAAGCCAAGAACAAAAAGACTACCACCACCACCCACCATTCTGACTTCTTGTAAGCTTCAGTTATTTCACAACAGAAGAACTGCTCTATTACATTTTTCTAGAGTCAAGAAATGAAGACTAAGAGCTGGCATTCAGAGAAATCCCTTAAGCCTAAAAAAGTTGGGAAAAAAGAACAGCAACAACAAAAAACCCCACACTATTCAAATTTAAAAGCTCCAGCAAAGCATTCCCTTTCTTTTCCATACAACTTAGTTTTACTTTAAACTGCACATAGACTGGTCATTAAATCAGAATGAAAGCTTTGCCTGTAAGTAGGAATACAGGTTGTAGCCATATTGGCCTGTAACTAGGTATTTGTGGAACTAGTTGCCAATATATTTTAGCTTGTTTAAAAACAAAAACCAGCCAAACAAAAAAAAAAAAAAAAAACCAACAAAACAAAACCAAAAAACTTTTACTAAACCTATACAAGATTTTAGTTACACCCATAACTATGCTTGGAAAGCATGCTAGTGAGGCAGCATTGATTTAGTTCCATGAACAGTCATAATCTGGCTACACAACATAAAAAGTTTGATTAGTTGTCCAAGATACTATTTGTGGCTTTGTTAATAGCCCATTACATTTTAATCGTAAGAGTATTTCTAGCAAGTAGTAGTCCCAGAACTATTTAGTCAAGTTTCACATTAAAAGTGGTACACCTTTAAAGTGCTCAAGAAGACAGCAATGCTTTATGCTGGAAGGAAGCTGTAAGATAAAGAGGAACTCTTTGCCTCCACCTAAAATCGGTCAAGAATTTTTTTTTTTTTTAATTCACACAGTTCAACCACAGCTGTTTGCTTGTGAATTAGCATTGCTTTAAGGGACAAGGGACTGAATTGCTTCCTGCATCATTAGACCCAAGACGCACACAAGATAGGCTTAAATTTAGTAGAGATACGACAGCAGCATTAGAGGCCCATAACTGACTAGGTATGAAGACAAGTTTCATTCAAAAGGTCTCAAAGCAGTCTTCAAGAATAATAGCAGGCCACAAACAGCTCACATTACTGGGACAACTGCATGACATAGTACTGAGGTGCCTACAGAGTCATGACCAGTCTCAACTATCATGTAAGGGATTGATATTTGCCTATAAGGGAGAAGCACTATTTTTTGCACCCCCCCCCCCCCAACATCCATTCTACAACCTTTCAACTCTGCTAATCAATCTCTTCTATATTCTACAGCCCAAGTTTGTCTATAGCACAATGAAGAAGTACAAGATGGCAGCATAGTCTTTTAGTTGAAATAGCATCTTCCTCCCTGGTGTTCACCCCACCTATCCACAGCTCCAGGGAACAAAATATTTTGTTCCACACAGAACACTCATAACCCCTTTCAAACTTCATTGACAAGCTAAACTCTAGTAGTAGTCCCCTCTCCTAAAAAGGATTAAATTTATTAGTCATCCTAGCAGCTTTTCATGCCTACTCCAGTTTAACTTAACCTTTCTTGACCATGGAAGATTTTAAAGAAGGTCCTAGATAAGGTTTTACTAGGGTCTTTTAAGATTGTGAGTACTTCTAATTCTAGTAGGAAATGCACTTAAATAGTCCATCAGGCAATAATTTGCCATTTTCAGATGTTACATTGTTGGTGCAGTCATCTTGTGACAGTTAAGACACCCATGTCTCCTATCATTTCCCACTGATAGATCCAAGCTTTTAGGGACTAAGTGCATGACTTTGCACTTTGACTGCAAACAGAAGTGGAATGGAATGTAATAGTTTAAAGGGGAAAAGAAAAAAAAAAAAAAAAGAAAATCACTTGCTTAATCATGTTAGAGCTCCCAATCCTCCTTTCCTTGCAATGCTTCAAAGCATTTTCTATTGGCTGTTAGTTTACCTTAATTCTTTCCTTCAAAAGAATTTTAGAGTATTGTATGCTATCAGAGGACAAGCCAACTGTCCTGCAATTGTCCAAACCATTAATTTTCTGAGGAACAGCTATCAAGTTTGCCATTCTACAGGTCTCACATTCTCTTGCCTCTTGGAGTTTTGATAATCTGCAGGTCTGATAGCACAGATTATCAAAAAGTTTCACAATTCTGAAAAAGCTGCTATTAAAAGTTCATTGGCTGCCCTCTACCTCAAAAGATATTCAAGTATGTCATCCCTGTTCCACTGACAGGGCCTTCTGAGCAGAACTGCCTAGTCACCTTCATATGCATCAAGTTAATATCAATTAAAATGTAGTCTTCCCATAAAAGTAGACAAACAATAAAAAGCACTCTCGAGAGAGTTGCAAAGACTGCTGCAGCCCATTGCCAAAATTCCAGGCACACTGGTTAGAGATGATAGGCAGGAGAGACTTAAAGCCTCTTCTGCCTTTTTTTTTTTTTTTTTAAAAAGTAAAAGTTTGCCAAGAAAATATATCTTGTTTATAAGCGTCTTGTCATTGGGTGTTGGCCACAAGAGTCTACTTTAAAATAAGTTAATTTGAGCTATGCAGGAAACATTTGCCTGGCAGATTCATGTGCAATAAAGTATTGGCTAGGGACTCAGGCCATCTATAAATGGAAGCTCCAAATATTTTTTACAGAGCAACAAGTTACAACACAACTTTTTCCTCTTCTAGTTGCTTACCCTACTCTAGAACTTCAGGGTTTGGGTTCAAATAGCACAATAAGCAAGGGGTTTATTTCTCTTATCACTACATGTCATGACATTTTTAAATCAGCATTGAAGATATTCAAGTTTGATGAAACTAGTAGCTAGCAGAAAGTCACCACAAGAAGTCACCATAGCATTTGCAAACTGCTTGAAGCAGGAGAGGTTCATGTTACAGATTTACTGTTCTTGGACAAGTTCAAACTTCAAGTGACAAAATGGCCTGCACCTAAGGCTGCCAATAAATATTCAGTTAAAGGCATGATGGGATCTGATCTGCAATTCCAATACTACTTCCTGCCATGCCACCAGTGCAGGGGGAACTTGGGATCAATCCCAACAAGTGCTCAACAGTTGTCAGCAGCAGCAGGATGACATCAGGGCTCAAGTGGGCTTTAGTGTAATCCCTGCTGGCCACTGAAATAGCTCAACAGCTATCAGGGAGCACACTAGGGTCTGGGTGTACTCCCAATGCTGCTACTGATCAGCAGTCAGCCAGGACATGCTAGGGCCCATTTGAAAAAATGTGGCTGGGTAGACTGCACTTAGGCTCATTTTAAGGCTAGATGGAAACAAATTTATTGCATTTATGTAATAAATTGAGGCTGATTTTGCTTCCTATCAATCAATTGCATGAATGTGTGGCCAGGTTGCACCTTAAAACAATTAAGCAGTTAACTGTAATCTTAAGCATAAAATCTGCTAGGGGTTTATATACTTTTAAAGTACATGAATGTAGTTGAATAGCCTGGATTGGTGTTACTGTAGTTCCTTGAACTTGGATGAAATATGGCATATTGTCTAACAGCCAGTTAGACAATAAGAGGGAGAAAGAAAGGAACTTGTCCTTGCAAGCCTCAGTCAAAAAGAGGTGTGGGGGAAGAAGAGCGGCGACAACAGCCTAGTTGGGAATAAGGTCCAACCTACTCTAGAGGTGCTAACATCTCCTTATTTGGAGAAGACTCCTATCCCCAAAAGCCCAATCACCTGCAAGTAGATAACTTCAGTAACCATCTCCAAGAGTCTCCCACATGCATGAACAAAGCCAAAAATTGAGAGAAGGCTCAGCATCTTCCTCAAGCAGTAAGTAACTTAGATTGGAGTACACGTTCAGCACACTTACATCCTCTAGAAGAGAAGCAACATTTAAGAGTGTTTAACTCCCAAAAAACAGTTGACCCAGATCCTATTGGGTCACTTCCTTCTTACCTCATCCTTCCCCTCCAAGGAGAGTGGAGATCCCGTCATCTATTGACTCATTGCCAAGGCATCTATTGGCAGTAACTACTAGTTGAGAAGTCTATCCTAAGCCTCCTTTTTAAAAAAAGGTGGTCTCCTTCACATTTGCTATTTCAGCAAAGCACTTTAGAAATCCTATAACAGGATCCCATTTATCAAGATGATACAAGCATCTCCTGCTGTCCTGCTCAGCTCTATTACTTGTTCTTGATATTGCACCTTCAACCTGAACAACATGCTTGTTTGAAAAATGCTGCTATAAATCATACAAAAAGTTAGGGTTAGAAGGGACCTCAGGATGTCATCTAGTCCAACCCACTGCTCAAAGCAGGACCATCTTATTAGATCATCCCAGCTAAGGCTTAGTCTAGCTGGCTCTTAAACTTCTAAAGCTAGAGATTGCACCACCTCTGAGTAACCTGTTCCAGTGCTTTACCATCATCCTCATGGGAAAGTTTCTCTTAATATGCAACTTAAACATCCCTTGCTGCAACTTGAGACTGTTGCCTCTTGTTTTATTGTCTGCCACCAACTACTTGGTCCAGTAGAGCAGACATTGCTTAGCGTACCCCGATTATGTTAACTAGGCTAGCTACACAAACTAGCAATTAGAGTAGCTTCTCATTACATAGTTAATATTAACTGTAAATAGTTAGTACAGTTAAATCATGAGGGCTTGACAACCAGCAGGTTGACTAGCTATTCAACCCATTACAATACTTTGCCTCCAGAGAGGGAAAGAGAGAAAGATAAAATCTAGCCTTTAGGTACTGAATTTAACCCCTATTATCAGTTGGGGTTGGAACCCATTTCAGAGCCTAACACTATAGCTGCAGTGATGTCTGGCAACACCATTTAGAAACCAAAGTCCCTTTAACAAAAGACAAACAGATACTAAAAACACCTAGCTCTGCCTGTACATATACCTCCAGCCCTCAAAAGTCTATTTCTGGGCATTCTTCAAAAAAAGAGCATTAGCTTCTAATAGCTCAATGCCCCCACCCCCAAAGCAATCTGGTAGTTAGGAAACTCTTCTGGTAGGCACATGCAGTTTTGGAGCTTCTCAGGCCAAAAAGACTGTGAATCTAGATCTGCCATTTCTTGGGTGAAAATTCTTACTTCTGGGCTATTGGAGAGAGTGAACGGCAGCCATTGCTACCACCTCTCTCTAGTCCCTCCAAGACAAAGAGCACTTAAATCTTCTCCTTGGAGTCAGGGCTGTAGTGAAGGCTGAGTTGTGAAGTAGAAGAAATGCTTTCCCCATGAACTTAGGTTGGCAACACACTTAAATCTTTACAAGAAAGATTTGGATCCCACCCCTCTTTATCCGAGGGGGGGGGGGGGAAAAAAAAAAAAAAAAAAAAAAAAAGAATAATCAAGATTCTGGCTTCAGAGGAAGCCATTTTTGGACACCCTACTCCTCACTGTGCAGGGACCAGAGATACCCAATTCAGGGCTTATTCTACCAGGGTGCAGAACTCTACCTTTTGCAGCACTTTGTGATTTGTGGATCTACCCCAACATTTTATCTGGCAACACCAAACAAGAGGAAGCTGTACAGCTCTGGTATTCCCCCCAAGTAATTGAAGCAACTTTGAAACCCATTCACTAACTGAAGTGAGAGGTGCTCACCTGGCAGTATACCATGTACAAGTATACTTATTAGAATGAAATTTCAAAATAGAAAGTTGTGAAAGACAGCAACCAAGTGCCTCAAAAGTTGCACTAGTTTTGCTACTTTTTGGCATTCAATTCCATAGCCAAAGCAATGAAGGCTTCTCACTGGTGCCAACAGGGTCAGAAAACAGTTTTATTTTAGTTGCAATAAAAAGCATGAATACCAAATAAAGCCTTTGTTAGTCAAGAAATGGTTGTAGAAGTAATCTTTCAGTTACAAGTCAGTGGGGGCTTGACAATCCAGAAGAACTTCCAAGTATCAGAAGATGTACAAGCTTGCCATACTTGACAAAGATTAGGTGAATGTGTTTCAAATCAGAAGGATCAAGACAGAAAGATGTAGGTTCCAATCAGTGTAGCCTCCAGCAGCCAGTTTCTCCCAGACTGGCATTTGGGGCACTTTCATCATTAAAACCTCCAAAACACCTGCCAGGGTCTCAATTAACTGGTGGCAATATCTGAGAGAGCACAGGAAATGTTCGTAAGTGATTACTAATAGTTTCACTTAATTTACAATTTCTAGGTTACCAACAAAAAGAGGAGGCGCACAACCTGAATTAAACACTTGCGTCTCTCAGGCAGCTTCACTGCCTCTGGAATTGCACTAGGTGGAAAACCAGTACATCATTAGTTTCACTTCTCCTAATCAGAAGCCTTTGGGGTAGCAGCAAAGCCACAAAAAACAGCTTCAATTTCATATGGCTTCTTGTTATGGCTCCAAACAAGAACTCAGCATTTTTTTCCCCCACAGGAGTGCTCCCCTGCAGAGCCCAAGAGCCTGCAGAGGATGTTGCAATAGCACAGGCCCTCCCCTACCTCTAGGAGAGAGGTGTGTGTGGGGGTGGGAACACTGGGAAGACTCCCATAAGCCAGGCACCAACAGCTGAGCAGTGGGTCATCATGACCCAGAAGTGGGTAACAAGACTATATGAAAGGGTCACAAACAAGCTTTAAAAATGGATTCTCCTTTTAAAGAAGAAAAAAGGTGGGAAACCATGGGTTTTCCCTTGCAGGCTGGCAGAGTCCCAGCCTATGAAGGGCTGCTTGGGGCCCCCCAGCCCCACACACTGGGGGCAGCAGGTCAGGAGTGAGGGGCACTGGGTTGTACTGGCTGTTGGTATTTACAAATGGGTGCTGGTACAAGAAAAAAAAAACAAACAAACAAACAAAAAGGTTGAGAACCCCTGGGCAAAGCCAGCCCTGCCAGAAGCAGGGGGCCATACAAGCCCTTCAAAACACAACAGGGAGCTCCCAAGTAGAAAGCCTCATCTGCCTGCCCCCACCCCAACTCTGGACAGATAGGGTGGGGGAGGTAGAGGCCTCATTACAAGTGCAACAACTGGGGTTGAGTGGGTCCCTCCAGCATGGCGCAGGAGCAGAGAACAGAGGGTGAGAAGGGGCAGATAAGCAGGCACATGACCAGGGGCTTGTCCCAGCTCCACTCCCTCCTCCAGTCTAGGAGAGTCTCCCAATGGGCTCAGGCCCCTGCAGATGGGGACGTGGTTATATCAACCCCTCAGGACCCACCTGCCTCCAGCAGGGTGGACACACAGTGCCCAACTCCCCTCAGGGGTCCTGAGCAGCAGCTCCCTGGGCAGGAGAACAACAGCTGCAAGGGGCTCCCAGCGTGGGGAAGAAGCCCCCTTCTCCCCAGCCCAGAGCAGGGCTGCAGGCCCCCGGGGAGGAGCAGCAGGCAGGGGAGACCCCCCCGGGGGTCCCGCCCGCAGGCCTAGGCCTCTCCTGACCTTGACCCTGATCTCGTAGGTGGTGAAGCGGGCGCGGCCCACGCCCGTGGTCTGCGGGTTGCCCACGTCGATCTCGAGGAAGTTGCTGGGCGGCCCGTAGGCGTCGTTCAGGTTCTGGGGCTTGCTGAGGAGGCGCCGGGTGTCCGCCACGGTCTCAGCCATGTCCGCGCCCGCCCGCGCCGGCCCTGCCC
>NW_005842404.1:980718-993037 GCF_000455745.1 Alligator sinensis | reverse complement strand
GCCGGGAGCTGTAGTTCTCCCGCCGCCGCGGGGAACGCGCGAGAAGGGGGTGGAGAACTCCAGCTCCCAGAGTGCTTCGCGAGTCGGAGGGCGCTGAGAAGGGGTTTCGTGGGTCCGCCCGCAAGGGGCGGGGCGGTGCAGTGGGCCGGAGAGAGCAGGCCGTGGGCTAGCGCTCGGGCCCGGTCTTGCTGCGGCTGAAGGCCGCGGGGCTGAGGCCGGAGCCCTGCGCTCCTCTCCCTCGTTGCTCCTCTGGCGGGGAAGCCAACGCATGCTGGGGTGCTGCGCTGGGGGCCTGTTTGTGCAGCCAAGGGACATGTGGCAACGGGTTGAAGTGTTGCCAAGCGTTGCGGCAGTGGGGCAAGGGGCAAGGTCTGATATGATCGCCCTCTACCCGGTGCTCCAGGCCTGCGGCTTGAGCTCAACTCTGGAGGCATTTAGGTTTAAAACTAGAGGGCCGGGTTACCCTGAGACAATGACTTTTAGCTTGGGATCCGACAGATCTACAAGCTCCTCATCCCGATTTTAAGTGCCTGAGGCAAATCTTGAATAATCACCATTCACACTGCATGTGTGAGCCACAGGCCCGGCCTGTTTTGATGCAAGTCAAAACCCAGGGCAGTCAGCCCCAAATTAAACCAGTTGTCTGTTTTTTAGCCCTAGAGAAGTACCTGAACACCCACATCGAAAGAAACTGCCATAAAGACCATTACAAAACAATAACTTCACGTGTCACTTTGAAATATCCATCTGAGTCCAGAGTGAAGGAACAGTCCGTCACCCCAGCTGGCCTCGGCAGGATCTCCAAGTTACTTGTCCAGGGTGTCCTACAAAAACGTTTTCTACAACCGTAAATGGAAATTCCTTTTTAGCATCCACCCTCGCACAGTCCTTGTCAAACCCTCTTCCGAACTGGAACCCTTGCTCTGTTCCCTGCACGACAGCCAGCTGCAAGGTGGTAGTGATACTGCTGGAAGCTCTACCGTGCAGTTTTATTCGATTGTAGGTATTCACCCACAATACATCATTTTGCTCTGTAACTTAGGTTCCTCGCTGATACAAAATTCCCGTGAGGCAGCATCTCCCAGTAACGCTACCTTCCTTGTGTCGGATAGGAGACTCCACGCCATTCTGGTAAACAATAATGTCACCTTAATCATGTACTGTCTTTGTCACCTCTCTACATTAGTGCTGTATGGTTTGAGCAAGAAACTTTCAGAGCTTTGGAAACTCCAGCTAGTACAACATGCCGTAGTGCACTGCATCAACAATATACCCTACTGGAAAGTACATTGTACTCCACATTGTACCTCCACATTCTGTGCTTGATTCAACACAATACTGATGCCTCTGTTCTTGTTTTTAAGGTTCTGTATGGACTAGGTTCAGGATGTGTAAAAGACCACCTAAAGCTTTGGCTACAGACAGTCTTACTTCTCTGGCACAAGGGAATATCTCTAATCAGGAGAAAACTCCCCCCTGTGGGAGATGGACCCTTGTCAGGGGTTGGTCTGAGTCTCTAGAAGGAACGTCAGAGGAACTAAGGACTATCACAAACTTTGGTGCTTTGCCCTCCAAGTCCAAGCCATTCTTTTCTAAGTGAAAGACATAGCAACACATATATTTATTGAAAGCAAATATTAAAACAGGACATTCTACCACATGCACTTCACTCCCTGGGAAGAGGATGAGAGAATAAACAACACATTACATATGTTAGTTGTGCTGGTTATTTGCACTACTGGCAGTCAGCCACTTTGAAATTACAGTGATGAGCTCAGTTTACGAAGCTAGAATATTTTTCTTTTTTAGATTTACATTCCACCCTATACAAAAGACTCAAAATGGATAGAAAGGAATAGAACACCCTGAAAGTTACCAAAATGATATTCTGACAAACCAAGGAAGGAAACAACTCCCAAAGTCAAGAAACCTCGTCAAGAATGTCACAACCCAGTGATTTTTTGTGCCTCGGCACTATGGAATTTCCTGGCCACACGAGAGCTCCTTTGCACGGCAGAGTGTTCTGCTGCAATTGAGAACCCGCGTGTAGGAGAGAGTTCCCACCAATTTGCAGTTTCCTTTGCAGGATGCATTTCTTCTTTGCAGCACAGAAATGCACAGTGCAAAGAGTTCCCGCTATTCGAATGTAAATTTGTGCCCCGCTATTGGCCAGTGCTAAATTATTCACACGTGGCGGCTAGTAATTGGCTCGCTGGCCGTTTAAAATTCTGCGTGACTTCCGAAGAGCTTTGAGCACACTGCAGAGTGCCTCTGAAGTTATCTGACTTGCGGCTGCCGATTGATAGACTGATCACCTATCGATCTTTCTTCCCGTCGCTGAGCGCAATCCCAGACGTACCCCTTTCCCTGCCGGCTTCGAATTGCGGATGGATTAACTGGCTTGGGCCCCGCCAGCTGGAACAACTCGCGTGGTTGTTCAGACGACCGGACCACCTGCGTCGTGATTGCAAACGGCGTGAGTAAAGTTTTTTGCAACCAATAAGTTGTGTCTGCCTCTCCATTCACCAGCCCGCCCTAACGTACGACCAATTTCTAACGCAACTCGAGTCGGCTGTGGCCATCTGAGACAAAGAACATCTGCTACCAGAAGTCTGTATTAGTTTCCTAGTATCCTCTGTCTGCTCCCTCTATTGTAACTAGTGAGTAACTTTATTTCAAGTTGTTTCTAAGCTTCACAGCAAAAGAGATTTTTATTATTACCTATGATGGTGGCTATTATGACAATGATGGCTATTATTATTACTACTACTATTTAATTAAAAATAAAATTATTATACAGTAATTTGAATCATGATGATGATACTGAGCTCAAATTTAACACTTTCAAAGCACTTTACATGGGGGTAAATCTCATTATTACCTTGCCACAGATGGGGAAATCGAGGCATGGAGGGGTTAACTAACTGGCCCAAGGTCACCCATCAGGCTAGCCAAAGAGCCAGCAATAAAATCTGGATCTCCTGAGTCCCAGTGCAGTGCTTTCTCCAGTAGCCAACATTGCCTCATTAAGGAATGCTTCAAAGTATTCATTTTCTAGATGTTTACTAAAAGCTCCCAAGCCTAAGGGTAAGTATAGGTGGAATTAGCAAACAGGAGATGGTAACTGATCATCATGGGCTAACTGGAGATGGAAGCTGACCTTTCAGTAATGAGAGGATAGAGTAAGGATAAGGCATTCATTTATTAGATTTACGTGCCACTCTTCCCAAAAAAGGCTCAGGGCAGCTTATAGTAAAAGACCAAATAAAAACACAGCATAAAATATTCAAATATATGACTGGCAGTGGAAACAAAGATAAGGAGCTTAAGATTGATGTGCTAGAGAAGGGGGAGCTAATGGAGAGATGGAGGAAAAAAAAGAGGATATGGTTAAAGCAACAGGAAAAAGCTTTAAAAACGCCTGATTCTTTTATGTTCACAAACATTTTATAGCAGATCAGCATTGTGCTTTGGGTTTTTATGCTCCACAATTTATATTAGCAACAGTTGAATTTTATCTCATCTGCGTGGGATAAAATTGCTGTTATTGTGCTTATAAATTAACAGTGGTAGGATTTAGTACTATGAAGGAAAGAGGAGGCAAGACAGGAGAACGAGGGAGGTATGAGGCTGAAGGAATGGTCAGCATAGGGTTTTTGTTCTTTCTATCATTGATCCATGGTTCTAGGGTAATGAGCATTAGGCATAAGAAAGTTTGCTTGCTTTCAAATGATTCCTTTGGTCATCCTCCAGGTGGGACAGTCCTTTTTTAACAAGCTCTCATAAGAAGTCAACAGGATGAAAATGTAATCTCATTCCACTGCTTATGAAAGAATAAGAAAGGATTTTGGTGGCAGTCAGCTTAGTAAATAACTAAGCTAGCTCATGGTGGTAGCTCCTGCATTTTTGTTCAATCAAAATGTATATCGAAGCAGTAAACAGAATGGTAGGGAATCAAGTTAGGCAATGCCTAGGCACTGTGAAAATTAGTAGCATCAAGTATATTTGGATTGTAGTTGGATAGAATGATAAGCAGGTACATTCTTAAAAGAAGAGATACGTTCTGGTTCTTAAAACAAAATGTTCCTTTAACTAGGATGTGGTTTGTAGATGAGTTAGTCATTTTGCGTGTGTGTGTGTGTGCGCGTGCCATTCACAATTCCTTCAAACTTCTTCCTCTCTTTTCTGATGTTAACTTTTCCTTTGGTAGTAACTCCCAACTATTAAATTAATAGACAATATTTATCCCTTCATTAGATTTTAATTTGATCTTGCAGTTACACAGTCAAAACCTGTGAAGTCCTCTGGGAATAATGCATTCATATTGTGACGTCCGTGGGCCTCACGTCCGGTGCCACCCTTCGTCCGGTAGCCCCTCCCCTCATCCCGCCTGCCACGACTTTGATGTTATTGGTAATTCAAAGGAGGGGTTCAGTGGAGATCTTCTACCAGAGGGGCTTACCCCACGTGGGGGGTACTCACGATTGGGTCCTCAGGTGTTCCACGGGGCTCCGCCACCCCTACACCACATCCACTCGCCAACCGGTCACTTGCCTGCTATTCGCCGGCCTTCTTGTCAACCGGAGTTCCCGACCAGAGGGACCCAAGCCAACAGTTGACTTCAGTCCGCCTGTCTTGGAACCCAGCTAACCTGGCTGCTAGCTCGGGTCGTTTCCTTTCTTTCCTCCCCTGATCTTTAGAAATAATACTCCTCTGGGATAGGGAGATTTCCCGGATCAATGCCTTGACCCTGGCAATCCCCAGGGATCACTCCTCTTGCCCCCGCCGGGGCTTCTAATTCTCGGTCCCGCTGCGGAGCTAGTACAGAGCTACCTGTTTGAGGCTCCTGCTCCGCCGCCGGCCGCGGCCACGATTGGCTCAGCTGCTCCCCTTGTCGGGAACAGCTGTTTAAACAGCCGGCGTAGCGCCGGCTCGCGCGGCCATAATGGCGGCTGCATCTGCTGCTGTGGTCCCAGCTCCGACGCCGACGTCCCTCCCGGGGGTGAGTAGCCCGGCCGTGGCTTTCTTGAGGGGGTGTTGTTGCCCCCCTATCCTGCCTATCCTCCGCCTGCACCCATGACGGCGGCCCGTCACTGTCACAATATCTATAAAATGTTTGATTGTTGCAAAATCTCAGCTAGCATATCTGAGGGCAAATGTAAATGTATAGAAGGGTGCTGGTATTATCTCAGGAAGACTGAAAAAGACTAAAATAGTCTTCTTTGCCACTTCCTGGCCAGAACTGGCTCCTCTCTCCATTCAACCAAAACATGGGATTTACTATTTTTGTATGCGTGTGAGATAAATCAGGAAAAGGATCTGATAAGTGAATATTGACAACATCAAGGCTTAAAGTTTCAATGCCTTTCTTCTGCACTCTTTCTTAGTGCTGAACACAAATCCTCTGAGAATTGGAGAGTTTCATGGAGGAAAATGGGAGGATGGGATCTACTATGCTAGCTCATGAAGGTATAAACTATGATGGACTCTGTTACCACACAGGAAGGAGATCTGAGAGTCATTGTACACCAATGTTCTCCAACCTTTTTAAGTAGGAAATCACCTCTGCCATTTAAAAGCAACCCAAGATCTACTGTGACACCTCTGCGGCACTGTCCCTCACCGTGGAGGCAGGAGCAGGGCTAAGTTGAGTGGGGCCCAGCCCCCAGCCCCAGCCCCAGCCAGGTGGGACTAACCTGCTGGGGAGGCAAGCCCCCAAATAATTTTTTCTCCCTCTGCCTCAATCTCTCCCCCACTTCCCTCCCCACAGACTTACCTGCTGGGTGGGGTGCAGGGGAGGGAGGGAGAGTGGTGGCAGCACACAGTAGATCTTGGGTTGCTTTTAAATGGCAGAGGTGATTTCCTACTTAAAAAGGTTGGAGACCATTGGTGTACAATGACTCCTGCCTCTGCGGCACTGTCCCTCACCGCGGAGGCCTTGATCTAGCCCCTGCCCCTTCCCTCCCCCACGGACTGACCTGCTGGGCTGGGGCATGCATGTGCATGCACATGGGCACTCAGCCCCCCGCCCCAGCCTCAGATTGACCACAAGAGGCTCTGAGATCTACTGCAAGAGGCTCTGAGATCTACCACTTGTTGGTGACCACTGTTGTAGACAGTTCACTAAAAACATTTGCTCATTGCTCAGCAGCTGTGAATAAGGCAAACAAAATGTTAGGGATTATTAGGAAGTATTTAAGTAAAAAGGAAAATATCATTATGCCCCTTTCTAAATCCATGATGCATCCACAGTAGGAATGTAAATATCGATTAAGTACCCATTTAAACTTCCCTAATGTTCTTGGTTAAACGATTAACTGAGAACGAGTTTCTACCAGGAACTGGCCCCCGCCTGTATTCACTCATTCTCTGGGTACCAGCAGTGATCTGGAAAAGCCCCACGTCTGCTGCTGCTGCTCACAGCTTTATGGGGTTGTAGTGTGGCTCACTGCTGCTACCTGCAGGCAGTCCTGCCCCCTAAACAGCCATGCACTGATGGCAGCAGTGGGCTGGGAAATGCCCCTTGCTAGCTGCTGCTGTTGGCATCTGGCTGCCCAGGGGCTGGGGTTGCAAGTGGCTGTACCAGGGTCCACGGAGGCTCAAGAGAGATGGTGGGGAAGCTGCAAGGGACCCTATCATTCTTGTGGCAGCGCAGCCCTGCCCCTTCCCGTCCATCCCAAGGCATGCTTGCACCCACCACTGGCAATGACCTGGGCCCAGACTCCACAGACCCCAGTGCAGCTGCTTGCAGCCTCCTTGCTGCCTGCCATGAGCAGCCAGGAGGCTGCAAGCATCTGCACCAGGGTCTGCAGGGTACATGTGCACTTCAAGGCAGATGGCAAGGAAGGGGTGGGGTACACTGCCACAAAAAATCAGGCCTCTTGTAGCTCCCCTGCTGCTTCCCCATGATACTAAGTACTAGTCCCCTCTCCCCTCCTCCTCCCTCCTTCCTCTGTCCTGCCTGCCCTGCCACCTTCAGAGGCACTGCACAGCTTCCCTTCTCCTCCTTCCCCACCAGACTGCTGCCTGCCCCACGCTAAACGATAATCGGTAAGGTATTAAGAATATGTTTACCAATTCACATCCCTAATCCATATCTTGAATACTATACCCAACTCTGGTCTGCACCCCTCAAAAAGGATATCGAAGACTTAGAGAAGGTACAGAGAAATGCAACAATGAGGATTAGCACTATGGAGGAGCTTCCAGATGAGGAGAGACTAAAGAGGTCTATACAGTTTAGAAAAGAGATGCCCGAGGTGGGACATGATAAGAGTTTACAAAATACTAAATGGCAAAAAGAAAGTAAGTAAAGATTTATTATATACTCTCTTTTACAATACAAGAACGAGGAGTCACAAAATGAAACTAGTAGGTAGTAAGTTTAAAACTAAAAGGAAGTTCTTTTTCACAAAGTGTGTAATTCAAGTGTTGAACTCATTGCCACCAGATGCTGTAGAAGCTGACAGTTTAGCCAAATTGAAAAAGAAGTTGGACAAATTCTGAGGGACAGGGGCATCAGTAGCTATTGAGCATGGGAGTTAGGGATACAGCCTCTAAATTAGAATTTCCTAGACCATAAATTCTAAGGGCTGTGTTAGAGGGATTCCTGGATCGATCTAAAGGACATGTTCGGTCCTGTGTCCCGTACCTGCCCTCATTCTTTCCTGCCACGACTTGATGGGAGTAAACAAATGTAAATACTCACAGGTGGAAAGCTTCCGATTTTTAATAATGACTACAACATGCCACTCCCCATATTGCTGCTATCTCTTGCAGCTGTCACGGGTTCAGGCTCACACTGGTACAACATATATGCAAGCTCGTTCACACTTGTTAGGTTTAGGAAGCACAAACTGCAGCTCATCCCGCCCTCCACCGTGAAAAGAAACAACTGCTTGCCGTATCAATGCCATGTACGGTGGCTTGTAATCCTCTCTCTTCCCTCACCCCTATCTGGGATGAGGCGAGTTCTTAAATGATATACTATTACGTGGGACATTGCATATTCATCTGGTCCCCTTTTCATTTATTCGAAGTCTCATTAACATTGAGTACCTGTCCTGGAAATAGTCGTGCCGGCTTCACTCACAGTGCTCCACAGGCACCACCATCTGTCATCCTTGAAGGAAAGCTTCCCTTCTTTCTCGAGCCTGTGTATCGGCGCAGGAAAACTGCCCCATTGCTCTGGCTTGCTCTCAGCCACAGCTCCGGTTCCCCTTCTAGGGAACTATTTTAATTCAGTTTCTGGTCCTCCTATACAAAAGTCCTTAAGTGGCAATTAACACACTCCAGGCCAGCCCCTCCGCTGGATGGGGAGTCCTTAATTAGCAATTAACAAGTTTGCTGATCAGCTCCAGCACCGACCTTAATAAGCAATTAACCTGTCTTGGGCGGCTCTGTAACAGGGCCACTGGTTCCCTGTTACACACCTCCCCTTTTAGTTGGAGCTCCCACGTTGATCTTCCTATCTGTGGCATCTCTTCATGTTCTCTTTGCCCACTTCCCTATCTTTAATGTCATTCATCCATGTTAGTTGTAGATTGGGACAAGAAATCTGCTCCTACGTTCTTCTTTCCCACTTGATATTCCACTGTAAAATGGAAAGGCTGCAACACAAGAGTCCATCACATTATCTGAGAGTTATCAGTCTTTGTGGTTTGTAACCACTTCAATGGTGCATGATCTGTAATCAGCACAAATGTCCGACCTAATAAATAATACCTAAACAGTTCAATTCCCCACTGGATAGCCAGGCATTCTCGTTCTATCATTGAATATCTGGTCTCCAATTTCAATAATTTTTTCCTTGTGTATGCTATGGGTCATTCCTGTCCCTGCCACTTTTGGAACACCACTGCCCCCATAGCACACCCTGATGCATCTGTCTCTAGGAAAAATGGTTCCTGAAACTGAGGCATGTATAGGACAGGTGCCCTGAAGAGAAATTGTTTGGTCTCCTCAAAACCTCTTATTGCGGCTTCTGGCCAATTTAGCAGTCGAGGTTTCCCCTTCATCATGTCTGTAAGTGGGGCCATGATCTCCAAAAAATGTTTGATGAACTTTCTATAATAATTCACGAACCCTAAGAACGACTTAAGTTGACTTATGGTCCTAGGTAACCTGTAGGGGCCTTACCTGACCCTGACCTATTTGGAAACCTAGATATTTGGTTTCCTTCTGCCCCAAGCCACACTTCTTAGGGTTTGCTGTCAGCCCTGCCTTTCTTAGTTCTTGCAGGACTGCCCACAAATGCTGGCAATGTTGCCCCCAGGTCTGCGAGAATATTATAATATCGTCAATATACGCCGAGGAGTAATTTTGATGAGGGGCCAATGTCTTATCCATCAAATGTTGGAATGAGGCTGCCGCCCTGTGAAGGCCAAATGGCATTTGTTTAAATTGAAATGAACCCCACCGGGTCCCAAAGGCAGTTTTTCTTTATCCCTATCATTCATGGGTATTTGCCAGTAACCCTTTGTTAGGTTCAAGGTTGATATATACTTGGCCTGCCCATTTTTTTCCAACATTTCCTCTATCTGGGGCGTAGGCAATGCGTTGAAAGTCACCGCTTCATTTATTTTTCTAAAATCTACACAAACTCGTATGGTGCTGTCCACCTTTGGCACTATCACCAGCGGGCTCCACCATGAGCTACTGGACTCCTCTATGATCCCTGGCCTCTAACATCTGGGTGATTTCACACCTCACAGCTTCCCACAAATGCTGGGGTAACTTCCTCCAATGGTCTCTTACCACGCAACCTTCGGGTATCCTAATAATGTGTACTCCCCCTTTGCTTTACCAGGTTTGGCTTTGAACACATCAGGGAATTCCAATATCAATCACGTTAATTCTCCCTGTGCCATTGACAGTTTATCCCTTACCTGGGGTTCTCCTGGCTCCAATTCCGCTATTTTCAGATCCTCTACTTCACCCAAATCCCCTACATCTTCCTTCATCAACCATGCATCTCTACCATTCCATTTCTTTAACAGGTTAATGTGATAGTTCTGCTTCCTCCTAACTGGTTTGGTCTTTTGGACCTTGTCATTTAGTGGCCCCAACCATCTAGTCACCTGGAATGGGCCTTGCCATTGGGACAGTAATTTATGGCTGTTGTCTGGCAACAACACTAGAACCCAATCTCCCACTTGAAAATTTCTCTCCCTGGCATATCGTAATTTAGTTTTTGTCTTTGCTGGCTCAGTCCCAGGTTCTCTTGGGCCACTTCCCAGACCCTTTCTAACTGTTCTTGAAAATCTTGCACAAACTGGGGCAGTTTCATTCTTTCAGGGTGCCCCTCGGACCACCCCTCACATATAATATTGAGTAGTCTGCTTGGCTTATGTCTGTAGACTAATTAAAACAGGGTGCACCCCATGGAGGCCTGAGGAGCTTCTCTGATTGCGAACAATAGCGGGGGCAACAGACTCCCACTTTCACAAATCTCCCTGAATGCATGCCCTTAGCATACCCTTCAATGTTCTATTAAATCCCTCGACTAGTCCATCCGTCTGGGGATGACAGACTGAGGTTCTGAGCTGTTTTATCTTGAGAATCTTACACACTCCCTCAGTACTCCTGACATGAATGTCTTCCCTTGATCTGTTAGAATTTCTCAGGGAATCCCCACTCTAGATACCCACTTTATTAATTCCTCTGCTACCTTAGGTGCTGTAACATTTCTCAGCAGTATCGCCTCTGGTAAACACGTAGTGTAATCTACCATACCAGCACATACTGATACCCCGCTACGCTCTTTGGGAAAGGTCCCGCAATATCCAAGGCTATCCTCTCAAAAGGACATTCGCCTGGGGCATTGGTATCAACGGGACTCTCGCAGGTTTATAACTCAATACCCTCTGACACTCTGAGCATTCCTTACAATATTTCTCTACTAGCTTATAGATACTGGGCCAAAAAACCCTGTGTTTCAATCATGCCTCTGTCTTATGGGCAACGCGTGTGCTACTTCCAACAACCGGAACCAATATTGTCTTGGGACCAAGATCTGTGCCACCTCCTCTCCTCCCTTGCCTTTATCCACCTAGTACAAGATCCCATTTCTTACCTCAAACTGGGGTAGCACCTCCGCCAACTCGGGTCTAAGTACCTCTTCCTCCCTCTTGGCTAGGTTCTCTTCATAGATGTTCCAAAACAATGGCTTCTGCTCTTGGGATTCTCTGAAGTGGCCTTCTCCTTTTATATCCTCTAAATCTATTCCTGCTTCTTTGGCCCTGTCCATCTTTGGTGCTATAACCCTGGCCCTGGCCAAGACTTCTTCAACCTGTCTCACATAATCTCGGGTGGTAAGTTCCCCCATAGCTTTTGCGACGACCTCTTGCAAATGAGGCCAGTCTGTTCCCAACAGCATAGGTCAAGGGAGTGACTCGGCCAGGCCCACTGCGATGTCTTCCGTTTGGTTCAATGCCGTTAACCTCAATCTCTTCCTCTGATAGGTGTCTGAAGCTCCGTGGATACAGACCATATTTGCCGGTGTTATTAATTCCCCCACCTCTCGTGTCACTAAATCTGCTCTTAACATTGTTTTGATGCATCCTGTATCGACAATAGCGAGCACTACTAGATCCCCTGTTTTCACTTCCACAATAGGCTTTGCCTTGGGCCATGGCCCTTTGTGCCTCCTGAAACTGCAGTCGATCTGCTCTTCATGAGGAAACTCATGGGTCCCTTCATTCCCTCCACTTTTGTTACAGTACCTCGCTATCTGCCCCCTCTCTCCACACTTAAAACACACCTCCTTTCTTGCATCCCAGCTCCTCATTTCTTTAGCACTTAGCCTTCCTCCCTCATTCCACCACCCTTTATTCTGGGGGTCCTGTATTCCCTATTCTTTCCCTCTTTGCAGGTTCATAGTCGAATTCAGTGTTGGTATAATCTTCCACCACCCTTAAGGCCTCTGTGAGGGACCAGGGATGATGCCATTTTACCCATTTCTAGGTATTTACTTCCAGGTACCTCACAAACTGCTCCAGCAATACTAAGTTGACTACCTCTTTGGCAGTTATACTATCTGGCTGTATCCACTGGGTGGCTGCATCCCTTAAAATCTGAGCTAGTATCCTGGGCCGCAATTCTTTAATTTTTTTCTTTGCCCTAAATTTCTGCCTGTGTGTTTCAGGGGAAATTTGTAGCTTATATAGTATGGCCTCTTTCACCTTCCCATAACACCTTGCCTCTTCCCGTGATAGGGCCCTGTATACCGCCTGTGCTGGCCCAGTCAATAAGGGCCCTAACTGTATTGCCCATTCCTTTCTGCCCCATCCCGCTGCTATAGCAGCTCTCTCAAAGCCTT